>NW_027195538.1:50000-77500 GCF_038502225.1 Cherax quadricarinatus | reverse complement strand
GGACCTGAACTCTTTTCAAGGCTGAGGGACTGACAACCTTGTTCCAGACCATGGAGCTGAACTCTTCTCCAGGCTGAAGGACTGACCACCTCATATCTCCATGGTTGATGGACCAATAACATTATCTTCATTTCACCACTACTGCTGTCTCTTTATTTGACTGAGGAAGCCAACTATGTAGCCGAAACTTTTATCAATAAAGATACCTAACTGTTGCAAATGTGTCTTAATTATCAATCCATCCCAGTAACTGATTTATTAGCAATAGACTTAATTACTTGTAAATACCTACCAGAATCACTGATATTGCTGCTTCCTTGTTTACATCTACTGGCCTACTAACCCATACAAGTCAGGTCCTTATCAAAACCACTCATGTATTTCTTCCATCTTCCCAAAGCTGCCCAAGAATTTACTTCCGTACCCACGACACCACTCAAACCCAGCCCCTCCCACTCATAAATTTCTCCAATGTCTTTTTAAAGCTACCCAGGATCCTAGCCTCCATCACCCTACTCGGAAGAGTGTTCCACTCATCCACAACTCTGACAACCAGTTCTTACCTATGGCCTCTCTAAGTCTAAACATATCTAATTTAAAATCGTTATTTCTGGTTCTTATGTGATTCGATATACTCAGTACTTTATTTATATCACCTTTGTTTATGCCCGTCTTCCATTTATACACCAGTAATATCTCCCCTTATTCTACGTCTCTCAAGAGAATGAAAATTCAGTATTCTCACTCTATCTTCATATGGGTTATTGATAAATTAGACACATGTGCAACTCTTGGGTATCTTTATTGAGGAAACGTTTCACCACACAGTGGCTTCATCAGTCCATACAAAGGAGAATCTTGAAGAACAGGAGGAGAATGAGGTAATCAGTCCCTCAACCTTGAGTCGATGTGGTCAGTCCAGTAGATTAACATTGTTATTCTTTTCTGTATATTCTCCAATGAATTTACATCTGTTCTGTAGTGAGGAGACCAAAACTGAGCAGTATAATCTAAGTGAGGCCTTACTAGTGATGTATGGAACTGTATAATTTAAGTGAGGCCTCACTAGTTAATTATAGAGCTGTAAAATAACTTTTAGACTCCTGCTACTTACACTTCTTGATATAAATCCAAGTAATCTGTTAGCCTTATTGCACACACTTAGACACTGTTGTCTTGGCTTCAGATTTCTGCTGATCATGACTCCCAAGTTCTGGTTCACATTCTGTATCATCAAGCTCTACTTCACCTGTATCATCAAGCTCTACTTCACCTGTATCATCAAGCTCTACTTCACCTGTATCATCAAGCTCTACTTCACCTGTATCATCAAGCTCTACTTCACCTGTATCATCAAGCTCTACTTCACCTGTATCATCAAGCTCTACTTCACCTGTATCATCAAGCTCTACTTCACCTGTATCGTCAAGCTCTACTTCACCTGTATCATCAAGCTCTACTTCACCTGTATCATCAACCTCTACTTCACCTGTATCATCAAGCTCTACTTCACCTGTATCATCAAGCTCTACTTTACCTGTATCATCAAGCTCTACTTCACCTGTATCATCAAGCTCTACTTTACCTGTATCATCAACCTCTACTTCACCTGTATCATCAAGCTCTACTTTACCTGTATCATCAACCTCTACTTTACCTGTATCATCAAACTCTACTTCGAGGGCCATTTTTCAGACCAAGACATTAATTTGTCTAAATCCTTCTGGAGTTCACTGGTATCCTCCTCAGAATCAATCATACGACCTATTTTTGTATCATCAGCGGATTTACTCATGTCACTTGTAATTCCATCATCAAAGTCATTAATGTAAATTATGAACAAGAGAGGGCCTAAAACTGATCCCTGTGGAACGCCACTAGTGACTAATCCCCATTCAGATTTGACCCATTAATGGAGACTCTGTTTTGTATTGGTAAGCCATGCCTCTATCCATGTTAGAACTTTACCTCCTATACCATGAGCTGCCACTTTCTTAAGAGTCTCTTGTGAGGTACTCTGTCAAAGGTTTTACTGTAATCCAGGCAGGAACGACCTCTCGTGAGGTCGTGTTGAGATTCATTAATCAAATTATGCTCTTCAAGGTGACTTCTAATAATATCAGCTATAATTGATGCAAATAATTTGCCTACTATAGACGTCAGGATTATTGGACGATAATTTGATAGACTTCAAGGTGACTTCTAATAATATCAGCTGTAATTAATTCTAATAACTTGCCTACTATAGACGTCAGGATTATTGGACGATAATCTGACAGACTTGACTTATCCCCTGATATATAAACGTAGGTATTAAATTAGCCATCTCCACATCTCTAGTACAACAACACTTTGGACTAACAGGTTAAACACACTCGTTAATGACTGACTAAGTTCCATCATACATTCTCTAAGTGCCTTTGGACACACAGTTATCTGGTCCCAGGGACTTACTCTGTTTTGGTTTCTCTGTTATTCATGTCTCTCGTGACTGTACTATTAATTCGTTTTCTTCAGGGCCTGAATGAATGTTGCTAACTGGGACACTAATACCACCTGGTGGTTCACACTTAACACTCACTCACCCATTTGACCATAAACAGAAATATTAATCTCAATCTTAAAATAATGAATCCTGTGATACTCCAATACTGAAACTATGTACTGTGCCAAAACAAAAGCATTCACATTGCTAAACTCACAAACTAGTATTTAGTCACTTAGCCATAATACCAACTTACCTCATAATTTGTAATATTTTAAAATTAAGAATTAAACTAAGTCTGCCCGAAATGCCTAGCCATGCTAGGTGTTCTAGTGGTACACTCTGTAATACCTAGCCATGCTAGGTGTTCTAGTGGTACACTCTGTAATACCTAGCCATGCTAGGTGTTCTAGTGGTACACTCTGTAATACCTAGCCATGCTAGGTGTTCTAGTGGTACACTCTGTAATACCTAGCCATGCTAGGTGTTCTAGTGGTACACTCTGTAATACCTAGCCATGCTAGGTGTTCTAGTGGTACACTCTGTAATAGGTAGCCATGCTAGGTGTTCTAGTGGTACACTCTGTAATCATTATTTAATTACACGTAAACCACACAACAACCAAATTCTGTAAACTCAGCATTGTAATCCTTATAGAGAATAAACTTTGAATTGAATTGAATTGAATTTATATCTTGTGCGAAAACCGTCAAGAAATAACTTAGAAAGAAAGCACATTACCTGCTCATTACCAGTCACCTGTCTATCCCCAATTTACAAACCTGCTACTTTTCCCCTCACCTTCGTTCTATACACTTGTAAAAAGACCCCTATTAGATTTATCTACGATACCCTCGCTAATTTAATTTCACAATCGCATTTAGCCTTCTAATCCTGTTTTAAAGTGAACATACTGGACAATAGGATTATCATCTCCTTCTTCTGATGGGCCTCTAAATCCCTTTCTTCTCTTCCAGTAGATGATTTAATCTATTAACCCATCTAGAGTCATTCTTAATTGACCTAATTACTCTCTGGGGAATGTATATACTCTGAACATGTTAAATATTATTTAGGAAACACCAGAAATGTAAATCCCTTAGTTTTTATAAGTATAGTCTTCAATAGAGCCATTAGATATCCCCAGTCAAGGATCCTCACCACCACCAAGGATCAAGGACTGTTTACCTCATCTCTTCACAGTATGTTCTTGTACTGATAAAGCCGTTGGAGGGCGAAACGTCTACGCTAAAGATACCCAGATGCTGTACATGTGTCTAATTTTTTATCTTGTCGGTTTTGTGTACCATTTATGTACAGGTGTTTTTAAGTCCAAAATAATCGGCAGAATGAAAATCGGGGATTTTTAGCGTAAAATAAAGAAAATAGATTTGTGACCACTCCAGCCAAAATCCACAGTGATGTCCAGATTATTGATGAAAGTTGTCTTATTGGACAAAATCAGGTCCAACGATTTATTGCCTCTTAGAGGCTGTTACAAATTGCTTGAGAAAGCAGTCCAGAACTGCTTCCAGAAAGTCTCTGGACTCCAGAGGCCCTAACAGCTTCATTCCATAGAAGTTATCATATTTGACTAAGTTAGAGAGGTCCCTATATAACATCTAAATATTTTCCAGATTGCTGGACTGAATACATCGATTCCAGGCTGAGGGACTGCTTACCTCAACCTCCTTCTGATCTTCACCATTCTTCTTTGTATAGGACTGATGAAGCCACTGTGGGGCGAACAGTTTCCTTAATAAAGATACCTAAGTGTGGCATGTGTCTAATTTATCAACAACTGCAATAAATAGATCTTGACCTAGAAATTCCACCTACACAGTTGCAGTGTTTATACCTGTTTAAGTTATCTCAGACATATAGCACTAATCCACCCCCCTTACTATCAACGTGGAACAGCCCAGACCCTTGAATATGGCACTCACCAATCGTATACTAACTCACCAATCATATACTTACTCACCAATCATATACTTACTCACCAATCATATACTTACTCACCAATCATATACTTACTCACCAATCATATACTTACTCACCAATCATATACTTACTCACCAATCATATACTTACTCACCAATCATATACTTACTCACCAATCATATACTTACTCACCAATCATATACTTACTCACCAATCATATACTTACTCACCAATCATATACTTACTCACCAATCATATACTTACTCACCAATCATATACTTACTCACCAATCATATACTTACTCACCAATCATATACTTACTCACCAATCATATACTTACTCACCAATCATATACTTACTCACCAATCATATACTTACTCACCAATCATATACTTACTCACCAATCATATACTTACTCACCAATCATATACTTACTCACCAATCATATACTTACTCACCAATCATATACTAACTCACCAATCATATACTAACTCACCAATCATATACTAACTCACCAATCATATACTTACTCACCAATCATATACTTACCAATCACTAACTCAATCATATACTAACTCACCAATCATATACTTCACTCACTAACTCACCAATCATATACTAACTCACCAATCATATACTAACTCACCAATCATATACTAACTCACCAATCATATACTTACTCACCAATCACATACTAACTCACCAATCATATACTAACTCACCAATCATATACTAACTCACCAATCATATACTTACTCACCAATCACATACTAACTCACCAATCATATACTAACTCACCAATCATATACTAACTCACCAATCACATACTAACTCACCAATCATATACTAACTCACCAATCATATACTAACTCACCAATCATATACTTACTCACCAATCACATACTAACTCACCAATCACATACTAACTCACCAATCACATACTAACTCACCAATCACATACTAACTCACCAATCACATACTAACTCACCAATCACATACTAACTCACCAATCACATACTAACTCACCAATCACATACTAACTCACCAATCATATACTAACTCACCAATCACATACTAACTCACCAATCACATACTAACTCACCAATCACATACTAACTCACCAATCACATACTAACTCACCAATCACATACTAACTCACCAATCACATACTAACTCACCAATCACATACTAACTCACCAATCACATACTAACTCACCAATCACATACTAACTCACCAATCACATACTAACTCACCAATCACATACTAACTCATTAAATTATACCATGTTACAGTTATTGCAATAACATCAATGTTACCTCAACGTGTAACTAAATATAGATCACTAATTTTATTCCCGATCACTTCGACTATTGGTAATGAAAAAGGCTATAACGTTACCTGTTCTGCATTTTACCCTGTTCAGCTTTCCCTTTATACAGTTTCTTTTATCATCTTTACCCAGTGTTTGGTTACAATTATTCTTGCTATTCGTGACATCCGAGCCTAAATCAATATTCACATGATCCATTTTCTCATTTTTAAAACCTATATGTCTAACTAGACCTAGTTTAAATCCCTACCAACAGCCTCCACAAAACTAGAGAGAGCACCCACACCTGCCCTAGATAAGTGAACCCCAGCCCTGGCATGCTGAAGGTGACCCTTAGTAAAGAAATTAGGTACTAGATTATCTCCTGGTAAGAAAATTGGGTACTGGGTGTTCCCTAGTAAAGAAATTAGGTACTAGATTACCTCCTAGTAAGAAAATTGGGTACTGGGTGTTCCCTAGCAAAGAAATTAGGTACTAGATGACTTCCTAGTAAGAAGATTAGGTACTGGGTGTTCCTTAGTAAAGAAATTAGGTAATACATAACCCCATAGTAAGAAAATTAGGTACTGGATGTTCCCTTGTAAAGAAATTAGGTACTAGATTACCTCCTAGTAAGAAAATTAGGTACTGGGTGTTTCCTAGTAAAGAAATTAGGCATTAGATTGCCTCCTAGTAAGAAAATTAGGTACTGGGTGTTCCCTAGTAAAGAAATTAAGTACTAGATTACCTCATAGTAAGAAAACTAGGTACGAGGTGACCTAGCAAGAAAATTAGAACATAAGCAAGGAGGAACACTGCAGCAGGCCTACTGGCACAAACTAGGCAGCTGCTTCTCAAACCCAAACCAGTTAACAGAAATATTGACCCAAGACCACAATGTTCGTCACCTACTTCTAGACTGAGGGACTAATTACCTCATCTTCCACTGTCCGGTGTAACTACAGTCGACAGATGAATTCCGTGTACTCATAATGTCACAATTAAAAACTCGCAGATGGTGTGTAAGTCTCTAATTAATTACCTTGATAATGGTTAGTTGTGTGTTGTTCCAGTCATGTTATTGTAGGTTAGTTGTGTGTTGTTCCAGTCATGGTATTGTAGGTTAGTTGTGTGTTGTTCCAGTCATGGTATTGTGGGTTAGTTGTGTGTTGTTCCAGTCATGTTATTGTAGGTTAGTTGTGTGTTGTTCCAGTCATGTTATTGTAGGTTAGTTGTGTTGTTCCAGTCATGGTATTGTAGGTTAGTTGTGTGTTGTTCCAGTCATGTTATTGTAGGTTAGTTGTGTTGTTCCAGTCATGTTATTGTAGGTTAGTTGTGTTGTTCCAGTCATGTTATTGTAGGTTAGTTGTGTTGTTCCAGTCATGTTATTGTAGGTTAGTTGTGTGTTGTTCCAGTCATGGTATTGTAGGTTAGTTGTGTTGTTCCAGCCATGTTATTGTTGGTTAGTTGTGTGTTGTTCCAGTCATGTTATTGTAGGTTAGTTGTGTGTTGTTCCAGTCATGTTATTGTAGGTTAGTTGTGTGTTGTTCCAGTCATGTTATTGTTGGTTAGTTGTGTGTTGTTCCAGTCATGGTATTGTAGGTTAGTTGTGTGTTGTTCCAGTAATGTTATTGTAGGCTAGCTGTGTGTTGTTCCAGTCATGGTATTGTAGGTTAGCTGTGTGTTGTTCCATTCATGGTATTGTAGGTTAGTTGTGTGTTGTTCCAGTCATGTTATTGTAGGTTAGTTGTGTGTTGTTCCAGTCATGGTATTTTAGGTTAGTTGTGTGTTGTTCCAGTCATGGTATTGTAGGTTAGTTGTGTGTTGTTCCAGTAATGTTATTGTAGGTTAGCTGTGTGTTGTTCCAGTCATGTTATTGTAGGTTAGTTGTGTGTTGTTCCAGTCATGGTATTGTAGGTTAGTTGTGTGTTGTTCCAGTCATGGTATTGTAGGTTAGTTGTGTGTTGTTCCAGTCATGTTATTGTAGGTTAGTTGTGTGTTGTTCCAGTCATGTTATTGTAGGTTAGTTGTGTTGTTCCAGTCATGGTATTGTAGGTTAGTTGTGTGTTGTTCCAGTCATGTTATTGTAGGTTAGTTGTGTTGTTCCAGTCATGTTATTGTAGGTTAGTTGTGTTGTTCCAGTCATGTTATTGTAGGTTAGTTGTGTTGTTCCAGTCATGTTATTGTAGGTTAGTTGTGTGTTGTTCCAGTCATGGTATTGTAGGTTAGTTGTGTTGTTCCAGCCATGTTATTGTTGGTTAGTTGTGTGTTGTTCCAGTCATGTTATTGTAGGTTAGTTGTGTGTTGTTCCAGTCATGTTATTGTAGGTTAGTTGTGTGTTGTTCCAGTCATGTTATTGTTGGTTAGTTGTGTGTTGTTCCAGTCATGGTATTGTAGGTTAGTTGTGTGTTGTTCCAGTAATGTTATTGTAGGCTAGCTGTGTGTTGTTCCAGTCATGGTATTGTAGGTTAGCTGTGTGTTGTTCCATTCATGGTATTGTAGGTTAGTTGTGTGTTGTTCCAGTCATGTTATTGTAGGTTAGTTGTGTGTTGTTCCAGTCATGGTATTTTAGGTTAGTTGTGTGTTGTTCCAGTCATGGTATTGTAGGTTAGTTGTGTGTTGTTCCAGTAATGTTATTGTAGGTTAGCTGTGTGTTGTTCCAGTCATGGTATTGTAGGTTAGTTGTGTGTTGTTCCAGTCACGGTATTGTAGGTTAGTTGTGTGTTGTTCCAGTCATGGTATTGTAGGTTAGTTGTGTGTTGTTCCAGTCATGGTATTGTAGGTTAGCTGTGTGTTGTTCCAGCCATAATATTGTAGGTTAGCTGTGTGTTGTTCCAGTCATGGTATTGTAGGTTAGTTGTGTGTTGTTCCAGTAATGTTATTGTAGGTTAGCTGTGTGTTGTTCCAGTCATGGTATTGTAGGTTAGTTGTGTGTTGTTCCAGTCATGGTATTGTAGGTTAGTTGTGTGTTGTTCCAGTCATGGTATTGTAGGTTAGTTGTGTGTTGTTCCAGTCATGGTATTGTAGGTTAGCTGTGTGTTGTTCCAGCCATAATATTGTAGGTTAGCTGTGTGTTGTTCCAGTCATGGTATTGTAGGTTAGTTGTGTGTTGTTCCAGTCATGTTATTGTAGGTTAGTTGTGTGTTGTTCCAGTCATGGTATTGTAGGTTAGCTGTGTGTTGTTCCAGTCATGGTATTGTAAGTTAGTTGTGTGTTGTTCCAGTCATGTTATTGTAGGTTAGTTGTGTGTTGTTCCAGTCATGTTATTGTAGGTTAGTTGTGTGTTGTTCCAGTCATGATATTGTGGGTTAGTTGTGTGTTGTTCCAGTCATGTTATTGTTGGTTAGCTGTGTGTTGTTTCAGTCATGTTATTGTAGGTTAGTTGTGTGTTGTTCCAGTCATGATATTGTGGGTTAGTTGTGTGTTGTTCCAGTCATGGTATTGTAGGTTAGTTGTGTGTTGTTCCAGTCATGTTATTGTAGGTTAATTGTGTGTTGTTCCAGTCATGGTATTGTAGGTTAGTTGTGTGTTGTTCCAGTCATGATATTGTGGGTTAGTTGTGTGTTGTTCCAGTCATGTTATTGCAGGTTAGCTGTATGTTGTTCCAGTCATGTTATTGTAGGTTAGTTGTGTGTTGTTCCAGCCATGTTATTGTAGGTTAGTTGTGTGTTGTTCCAGTCATGGTATTGTAGGTTAGCTGTGTGTTGTTCCAGTCATGGTATTGTAAGTTAGTTGTGTGTTGTTCCAGTCATGTTATTGTAGGTTAGCTGTGTGTTGTTCCAGTCATGTTATTGTAGGTTAGTTGTGTGTTGTTCCAGTCATGGTATTGTAGGTTAGTTGTGTGTTGTTCCAGTCATGGTATTGTAGGTTAGTTGTGTGTTGTTCCAGTCATGGTATTGTAGGTTAGTTGTGTGTTGTTCCAGTCATGGTATTGTAGGTTAGTTGTGTGTTGTTCCAGTCATGGTATTGTAGGTTAATTGTGTGTTGTTCCAGTCATGTTATTGTAGCTAAGTTGTGTGTTGTTCCAGTCATGTTATTGTAGGTTAATTGTGTTGTTCCAGTCATGTTATTGTAGGTTAGTTGTGTGTTGTTCCAGTCATGTTATTGTAGGTTAGTTGTGTGTTGTTCCAGTCATGGTATTGTAGGTTAGTTGTGTGTTGTTCCAGTCATGTTATTGTAGGTTAATTGTGTTGTTCCAGTCATGTTATTGTAGCTTAGTTGTGTGTTGTTCCAGTCATGTTATTGTAGGTTAGCTGTGTGTTGTTCCAGTCATGGTATTGTAGGTTAGCTGTGTGTTGTTCCAGTCATGGTATTGTAGGTTAGTTGTGTGTTGTTCCAGTCACGGTATTGTAGGTTAGCTGTGTGTTGTTCCAGTCATGGTATTGTAGGTTAGATGTGTGTTGTTCCAGTCATGGTATTGTAGGTTAGTTGTGTGTTGTTCCAGTCATGGTATTGTAGGTTAGTTGTGTGTTGTTCCAGTCATGGTATTGTAGGTTAGTTGTGTGTTGTTCCAGTCATGGTATTGTAGGTTAGCTGTGTGTTGTTCCAGTCATGGTATTGTAGGTTAGCTGTGCGTTGTTCCAGTCATGTTATTGAAGGTTAGTTGTGTGTTGTTCCAGTCATGATATTGTAGGTTAGCTGTGCGTTGTTCCAGTCATGGTATTGTAGGTTAGTTGTGTGTTGTTCCAGTCATGGTATTGTAGGATAGTTGTGTGTTGTTCCAGTCATGGTATTGTAGGTTAGTTGTGTTGTTCCAGTCATGGTATTGTAGGTTAGTTGTGTTGTTCCAGTCATGATATTGTTGGTTAGTTGTGTGTTGTTCCAGTCATGTTATTGTAGGTTAGTTGTGGGTTGTTCCAGTCATGGTATTGTAGGTTAGTTGTGTTGTTCCAGTAATGTTATTGTTGGTTAGTTGTGTGTTGTTCCAGTCATGTTATTGTAGGTTAGTTGTGCGTTGTTCCAGTCATGTTATTGTAGGTTAGCTGTGTGTTGTTCCAGTCATGTTATTGTAGGTTAGTTGTGTGTTGTTCCAGTCATGATATAGTGGGTTAGTTGTGTGTTGTTCCAGTCATGGTATTGTAGGTTAGTTGTGTGTTGTTCCAGTCATGTTATTGTAGGTTAATTGTGTGTTGTTCCAGTCATGGTATTGTAGGTTAGTTGTGTGTTGTTCCAGTCATGATATTGTGGGTTAGTTGTGTGTTGTTCCAGTCATGTTATTGTAGGTTAGCTGTGTGTTGTTCCAGTCATGTTATTGTAGGTTAGTTGTGTGTTGTTCCAGCCATGTTATTGTAGGTTAGTTGTGTGTTGTTCCAGTCATGTTATTGTCGGTTAGTTTTGTCTTGTTCCAGTCATGGTATTGTAGGTTAGTTGTGTGTTGTTCCAGTCATGTTATTGTAGGTTAGTTGTGTGTTGTTCCAGTCATGTTATTGTAGGTTAGTTTTGTCTTGTTCCAGTCATGGTATTGTAGGTTAGTTGTGTGTTGTTCCAGTCATGTTATTGTTGGTTAGTTGTGTGTTGTTCCAGTCATGGTATTGTGGGTTAGTTGTGTGTTGTTCCAGTCATGGTATTGTGGGTTAGTTGTGTGTTGTTCCAGTCATGTTATTGTAGGTTAGTTGTGTGTTGTTCCAGTCATGTTATTGTAGGTTAGTTGTGTGTTGTTCCAGTCATGTTATTGTAGGTTAGTTGAGTGTTGTTCCAGTCATGTTATTGTAGGTTAGTTGTGTGTTGTTCCAGTCATGTTATTGTTGGTTAGTTGTGAATTGTTCCAGTCATGGTATTGTGGGTTAGTTGTGTGTTGTTCCAGCCATGTTATTGTGGGTTAGTTGTGTGTTGTTCCAGTCATGGTTTTGTTGGTTAGTTGTGTGTTGTTCCAGCCATGTTATTGTAGGTTAGTTGTGTGTTGTTCCAGCCATGTTTTTGTAGGTTATTGTGTGTTGTTCCAGTCATGGTATTGTAGGTTAGTTGTGTGTTGTTCCAGTCATGGTATTGTAGGTTAGTTGTGTGTTGTTCCAGTCATGGTATTGTAGGTTAGTTGTGTGTTGTTCCAGTCATGTTATTGTAGGTTAGTTGTGTGTTGTTCCAGCCATGTTATTGTAGGTTAGTTGTGTGTTGTTCCAGCCATGTTTTTGTAGGTTATTGTGTGTTGTTCCAGTCATGGTATTGTAGGTTAGTTGTGTGTTGTTCCAGTCATGGTATTGTAGGTTAGTTGTGTGTTGTTCCAGTCATGGTATTGTAGGTTAGTTGTGTGTTGTTCCAGTCATGGTGTTGTAGGTTAGTTGTGTGTTGTTCCAGTCATGGTATTGTAGGTTAGTTGTGTGTTGTTCCAGTCATGGTATTGTAGGTTAGTTGTGTGTTGTTCCAGCCATGTTTTTGTAGGTTATTGTGTGTTGTTCCAGTCATGGTACTGTAGGTCAGCTGTGTGTTGTTCCAGTCATGGTATTGTAGGTTAGCTGTGTGTTGTTCCAGTCATGGTATTGTGGGTTAGTTGTGTGTTGTTCCAGTCATGGTATTGTGGGTTAGTTGTGTGTTGTTCCAGTCATGGTATTGTGGGTTAGTTGTGCGTTGTTCCAGTCATGGTATTGTGGGTTAGTTGTGTGTTGTTCCAGTCATGTTATTGTAGGTTAGTTGTGTGTTGTTCCAGTCATGTTATTGTAGGTTAGTTGTGTGTTGTTCCAGTCATGTTATTGTAGGTTAGTTGTGTGTTGTTCCAGTCATGTTATTGTAGGATAGTTGTGTGTTGTTCCAGTCATGTTATTGTAGGTTAGTTGTGTGTTGTTCCAGTCATGTTATTGTTGGTTAGTTGTGTGTTGTTCCAGTCATGATATTGTGGGTTAGTTGTGTGTTGTTCCAGTCATGTTATTGTAGGTTAGTTGTGTGTTGTTCCAGTCATGTTATTGTAGGTTAGTTGTGTGTTGTTCCAGTCATGTTATTGTAGGTTAGTTGTGTGTTGTTCCAGTCATGATATTGTAGGTTAGTTGTGTGTTGTTCCAGTCATGGTATTGTAGGTTAGTTGTGTGTTGTTCCAGTCATGGTATTGTAGGTTAGTTGTGTGTTGTTCCAGCCATGTTATTGTAGGTTAGTTGTGTGTTGTTCCACTCATGTTACTGTAGGTTAGTTGTGTTGTTCCAGTCATGGTATTGTAGGTTAGTTGTGTGTTGTTCCAGTCATGTTATTGTAGGTTAATTGTGTGTTGTTCCAGTCATGGTATTGTAGGTTAGTTGTGTTGTTCCAGTCATGGTATTGTAGGTTAGTTGTGTGTTGTTCCAGTCATGTTATTGTAGGCTAGCTGTGTGTTGTTCCAGCCATGTTATTGTAGGTTAGTTGTGTGTTGTTCCAGTCATGTTATTGTAGGTTAGTTGTGTGTTGTTCCAGTCATGGTATTGTAGGTTAGTTGTGTGTTGTTCCAGTCATGTTATTGTAGGTTAGTTGTTTGTTGTTCCAGTCATGTTATTGTAGGTTAGTTGTGTGTTGTTCCAGTCATGTTATTGTAGGTTAGTTGTTTGTTGTTCCAGTCATGTTATTGTAGGTTAGTTGTGTGTTGTTCCAGTCATGTTATTGTAGGTTATTGTGTGTTGTTCCAGTCATGGTATTGTAGGTTAGTTGTGTGTTGTTCCAGTCATGGTATTGTAGGTTAGTTGATTGTTGTTCCAGTCTTTGTATTGTGGGTTAGTTGTGAATTGTTCCAGTCATGGTATTGTGGGTTAGTTGTGAATTGTTCCAGTCATGATATTGTGGGTTAGCTGTGAATTGTTCCAGTCATGGTATTGTGGGTTAGTTGTGAATTGTTCCAGTCATGGTATTGTGGGTTAGTTGTGAATTGTTCCAGTCATGGTATTGTGGGTTAGTTGTGAATTGTTCCAGTCATGGTATTGTGGGTTAGTTGTGAATTGTTCCAGTCATGGTATTGTGGGTTAGTTGTGAATTGTTCCAGTCATGATATTGTGGGTTAGCTGTGAATTGTTCCAGTCATGGTATTGTGGGTTAGTTGTGAATTGTTCCAGTCATGGTATTGTGGGTTAGTTGTGAATTGTTCCAGTCATGGTATTGTGGGTTAGTTGTGAATTGTTCCAGTCATGGTATTGTGGGTTAGTTGTGAATTGTTCCAGTCATGGTATTGTGGGTTAGTTGTGCGTTGTTCCAGTCATGGTATTGTGGGTTAGCTGTGTGTTGTTCCAGTCATGTTATTGTAGGTTAGTTGTGTGTTGTTCCAGTCATGTTATTGTAGGTTAGTTGTGTGTTGTTCCAGTCATGTTATTGTAGGTTAGTTGTGTGTTGTTCCAGTCATGTTATTGTAGGTTAGTTGTGAGTTGTTCCATTCATGTTATTGCAGGTTAGTTGTGTGTTGTTCCAGTCATGTTATTGTTGGTTAGTTGTGTGTTGTTCCAGTCATGATATTGTGGGTTAGTTGTGTGTTGTTCCAGTCATGTTATTGTAGGTTAGTTGTGTGTTGTTCCAGTCATGTTATTGTAGGTTAGTTGTGTGTTGTTCCAGTCATGTTAATGTAGGTTAGTTGTGTGTTGTTGCAGTCATGATATTGTAGGTTAGTTGTGTGTTGTTCCAGTCATGGTATTGTAGGTTAGCTGTGTGTTGTTCCAGTCATGGTATTGAAGGTTAGTTGTGTGTTGTTCCAGCCATGTTATTGTAGGTTAGTTGTGTGTTGTTCCACTCATGTTATTGTAGGTTAGTTATGTTGTTCCAGTCATGGTATTGTAGGTTAGTTGTGTGTTGTTCCAGGCATGTTATTGTAGGTTAATTGTGTGTTGTTCCAGTCATGGTATTGTGGGTTAGTTGTGAATTGTTCCAGTCATGGTATTGTGGGTTAGTTGTGAATTGTTCCAGTCATGATATTGTGGGTTAGCTGTGAATTGTTCCAGTCATGGTATTGTGGGTTAGTTGTGAATTGTTCCAGTCATGGTATTGTGGGTTAGTTGTGAATTGTTCCAGTCATGGTATTGTGGGTTAGTTGTGAATTGTTCCAGTCATGGTATTGTGGGTTAGTTGTGAATTGTTCCAGTCATGGTATTGTGGGTTAGTTGTGCGTTGTTCCAGTCATGGTATTGTGGGTTAGCTGTGTGTTGTTCCAGTCATGTTATTGTAGGTTAGTTGTGTGTTGTTCCAGTCATGTTATTGTAGGTTAGTTGTGTGTTGTTCCAGTCATGTTATTGTAGGTTAGTTGTGTGTTGTTCCAGTCATGTTATTGTAGGTTAGTTGTGAGTTGTTCCATTCATGTTATTGCAGGTTAGTTGTGTGTTGTTCCAGTCATGTTATTGTTGGTTAGTTGTGTGTTGTTCCAGTCATGATATTGTGGGTTAGTTGTGTGTTGTTCCAGTCATGTTATTGTAGGTTAGTTGTGTGTTGTTCCAGTCATGTTATTGTAGGTTAGTTGTGTGTTGTTCCAGTCATGTTAATGTAGGTTAGTTGTGTGTTGTTGCAGTCATGATATTGTAGGTTAGTTGTGTGTTGTTCCAGTCATGGTATTGTAGGTTAGCTGTGTGTTGTTCCAGTCATGGTATTGAAGGTTAGTTGTGTGTTGTTCCAGCCATGTTATTGTAGGTTAGTTGTGTGTTGTTCCACTCATGTTATTGTAGGTTAGTTATGTTGTTCCAGTCATGGTATTGTAGGTTAGTTGTGTGTTGTTCCAGTCATGTTATTGTAGGTTAATTGTGTGTTGTTCCAGTCATGGTATTGTAGGTTAGTTGTGTTGTTCCAGTCATGGTATTGTAGGTTAGTTGTGTGTTGTTCCAGTCATGTTATTGTAGGCTAGCTGTGTGTTCTTCCAGCCATGTTATTGTAGGTTAGTTGTGTGTTGTTCCAGTCATGTTATTGTAGGTTAGTTGTGTGTTGTTCCAGTCATGGTATTGTAGGTTAGTTGTGTGTTGTTCCAGTCATGTTATTGTAGGTTAGTTGTTTGTTGTTCCAGTCATGTTATTGTAGGTTAGTTGTGTGTTGTTCCAGTCAGGTTATTGTAGGTTAGTTGTTTGTTGTTCCAGTCATGTTATTGTAGGTTAGTTGTGTGTTGTTCCAGTCATGTTATTGTAGGTTATTGTGTGTTGTTCCAGTCATGGTATTGTAGGTTAGTTGTGTGTTGTTCCAGTCATGGTATTGTAGGTTTGTTGATTGTTGTTCCAGTCTTTGTATTGTGGGTTAGTTGTGAATTGTTCCAGTCATGGTATTGTGGGTTAGTTGTGAATTGTTCCAGTCATGATATTGTGGGTTAGCTGTGAATTGTTCCAGTCATGGTATTGTGGGTTAGGGGTTAGTTGTGAATTGTTCCAGTCATGGTATTGTGGGTTAGTTGTGAATTGTTCCAGTCATGGTATTGTGGGTTAGTTGTGAATTGTTCCAGTCATGGTATTGTGGGTTAGTTGTGAATTGTTCCAGTCATGGTATTGTGGGTTAGTTGTGCGTTGTTCCAGTCATGGTATTGTGGGTTAGTTGTGAATTGTTCCAGTCATGGTATTGTGGGTTAGTTGTGAATTGTTCCAGTCATGGTTTTGTGGGTTAGTTGTGAATTGTTCCAGTCATGGTATTGTCGGATAGTTGTGAATTGTTCCAGTCATGGTATTGTGGGTTAGTTGTGAATTGTTCCAGTCATGGTATTGTGGGTTAGTTGTGCGTTGTTCCAGTCATGGTATTGTGGGTTAGTTGTGAATTGTTCCAGTCATGGTATTGTGGGTTAGTTGTGAATTGTTCCAGTCATGGTATTGTGGGTTAGTTGTGAATTGTTCCAGTCATGGTATTGTGGGATAGTTGTGAATTGTTCCAGTCATGGTATTGTGGGTTAGTTGTGAATTGTTCCAGTCATAGTATTGTGGGTTAGTTGTGAATTGTTCCAGTCATGGTATTGTGGGTTAGTTGTGACTTGTTCCAGTCATGGTATTGTGGGATAGTTGTGAATTGTTCCAGTCATGGTATTGTGGGATAGTTGTGAATTGTTCCAGTCATGGTATTGTGGGTTAGTTGTGAATTGTTCCAGTCATGGTATTGTGGGGGTTAGACTAAAATGTATCTACCTAGATATATTTCAGTCTACCAAACCTTCCCTCGTGTTCAACTCCCTAACAACTGTACTCACCTAATTGTGGTTGTAGGGGTCGATTCACAGTTCCTGGCCCCGACTCTTCACTGGCCGCTACTGGGTCACTCTTCCTGTTCCAGGAGCTTTGGCATACCTCTTTTTAAAGCTATGTATGGATCCTGCCTCCACTACATCACTTCCCAGACTAATCCACTTCCTGGCAACTCTGTGACTGAAGAAATACTTTCTAACATCCCTGTGATTCATCCGAGTCTTCAATTTCCAATTGTGACACCTTGTTGCTGTGTCCCATCTCTCCAACGTCCTTTCTCTCTCACAACTTTCTCTACTCCTACTAGATTATTTTCAGTAAAGAAAGTTGAACAATAAATTCACGAAAAGAAACCATAATATATATATATGTATATATATATATAATATATATATATGTATATATATATATAATATATATATATGTATATATATATATTATTTTTTTTTTTTATTATCACACCGGCCGATTCCCACCAAGGCAGGGTGGCCCGAAAAAGAAAAACTTTCACCATCATTCACTCCATCACTGTCTTGCCAGAAGGGTGCTTTACACTACAGTTTTTAAACTGCAACATTAACACCCCTCCTTCAGAGTGCAGGCACTGTACTTCCCATCTCCAGGACTCAAGTCCGGCCTGCCGGTTTCCCTGAATCCCTTCATAAATGTTACTTTGCTCACACTCCAACAGCACGTCAAGTATTAAAAACCATTTGTCTCCATTCACTCCTATCAAACACGCTCATGCATGCCTGCTGGAAGTCCAAGCCCCTCGCACACAAAACCTCCTTTACCCCCTCCCTCCAACCCTTCCTAGGCCGACCCCTACCCCGCCTTCCTTCCACTACAGACTGATACACTCTTGAAGTCATTCTGTTTCGCTCCATTCTCTCTACATGTCCGAACCACCTCAACAACCCTTCCTCAGCCCTCTGGACAACAGTTTTGGTAATCCCGCACCTCCTCCTAACTTCCAAACTACGAATTCTCTGCATTATATTCACACCACACATTGCTCTCAGACATGACATCTCCACTGCCTCCAGCCTTCTCCTCGCTGCAACATTCATCACCCACGCTTCACACCCATATAAGAGCGTTGGTAAAACTATACTCTCATACATTCCCCTCTTTGCCTCCAAGGACAAAGTTCTTTGTCTCCACAGACTCCTAAGTGCACCACTCACTCTTTTTCCCTCATCAATTCTATGATTCACCTCATCTTTCATAGACCCATCCGCTGACACGTCCACTCCCAAATATCTGAATACGTTCACCTCCTCCATACTCTCTCCCTCCAATCTGATATTCAATCTTTCATCACCTAATCTTTTTGTTATCCTCATAACCTTACTCTTTCCTGTATTCACCTTTAATTTTCTTCTTTTGCACACCCTACCAAATTCATCCACCAATCTCTGCAACTTCTCTTCAGAATCTCCCAAGAGCACAGTGTCATCAGCAAAGAGCAGCTGTGACAACTCCCACTTTGTGTGTGATTCTTTATCTTTTAACTCCACGCCTCTTGCCAAGACCCTCGCATTTACTTCTCTTACAACCCCATCTATAAATATATTAAACAACCACGGTGACATCACACATCCTTGTCTAAGGCCTACTTTTACTGGGAAAAAATTTCCCTCTTTCCTACATACTCTAACTTGAGCCTCACTATCCTCGTAAAAACTCTTCACTGCTTTCAGTAACCTACCTCCTACACCATACACTTGCAACATCTGCCACATTGCCTCCCTATCCACCCTGTCATACGCCTTTTCCAAATCCATAAATGCCACAAAGACCTCTTTAGCCTTATCTAAATACTGTTCACTTATATGTTTCACTGTAAACACCTGGTCCACACACCCCCTACCTTTCCTAAAGCCTCCTTGTTCATCTGCTATCCTATTCTCCGTCTTACTCTTAATTCTTTCAATTATAACTCTACCATACACTTTACCAGGTACACTCAACAGACTTATCCCCCTATAATTTTTGCACTCTCTTTTATCCCCTTTGCCTTCATGCAAAGGAACTATGCATGCTCTCTGCCAATCCCTAGGTACCTTACCCTCTTCCATACATTTATTAAATAATTGCACCAACCACTCCAAAACTATATCCCCACCTGCTTTTAACATTTCTATCTTTATCCCATCAATCCCGGCTGCCTTACCCCCTTTCATTTTACCTACTGCCTCACGAACTTCCCCCACACTCACAACTGGCTCTTCCTCACTCCTACAAGATGTTATTCCTCCTTGCCCTATACACGAAATCACAGCTTCCCTATCTTCATCAACATTTAACAATTCCTCAAAATATTCCTTCCATCTTCCCAATACCTCTAACTCTCCATTTAATAACTCTCCTCTCCTATTTTTAACTGACAAATCCATTTGTTCTCTAGGCTTTCTTAACTTGTTAATCTCACTCCAAAACTTTTTCTTATTTTCAACAAAATTTGTTGATAACATCTCACCCACTCTCTCATTTGCTCTCTTTTTACATTGCTTCACCACTCTCTTAACTTCTCTCTTTTTCTCCATATACTCTTCCCTCCTTGCATCACTTCTACTTTGTAAAAACTTCTCATATGCTAACTTTTTCTCCCTTACTACTCTCTTTACATCATCATTCCACCAATCGCTCCTCTTCCCTCCTGCACCCACTTTCCTGTAACCACAAACTTCTGCTGAACACTCTAACACTACATTTTTAAACCTACCCCATACCTCTTCGACCCCATTGCCTATGCTCTCATTAGCCCATCTATCCTCCAATAGCTGTTTATATCTTACCCTAACTGCCTCCTCTTTTAGTTTATAAACCTTCACCTCTCTCTTCCCTGATGCTTCTATTCTCCTTGTATCCCATCTACCTTTTACTCTCAGTGTAGCTACAACTAGAAAGTGATCTGATATATCTGTGGCCCCTCTATAAACATGTACATCCTGAAGTCTACTCAACAGTCTTTTATCTACCAATACATAATCCAACAAACTACTGTCATTTCGCCCTACATCATATCGTGTATACTTATTTATCCTCTTTTTCTTAAAATATGTATTACCTATAACTAAACCCCTTTCTATACAAAGTTCAATCAAAGGGCTCCCATTATCATTTACACCTGGCACCCCAAACTTACCTACCACACCCTCTCTAAAAGTTTCTCCTACTTTAGCATTCAAGTCCCCTACCACAATTACTCTCTCACTTGGTTCAAAGGCTCCTATACATTCACTTAACATCTCCCAAAATCTCTCTCTCTCCTCTGCATTCCTCTCTTCTCCAGGTGCATACACGCTTATTATGACCCACTTCTCGCATCCAACCTTTACTTTAATCCACATAATTCTTGAATTTACACATTCATATTCTCTTTTCTCCTTCCATAACTGATCATTTAACATTACTGCTACCCCTTCCTTTGCTCTAACTCTCTCAGATACTCCAGATTTAATCCCATTTATTTCCCCCCACTGAAACTCTCCTACCCCCTTCAGCTTTGTTTCGCTTAGGGCCAGGACATCCAACTTCTTTTCATTCATAACATCAGCAATCATCTGTTTCTTGTCATCCGCACTGCATCCACGCACATTTAAGCAACCCAGTTTTATAAAGTTTTTCTTCTTCTCTTTTTTAGTAATTGTATACAGGAGAAGGGGTTACTAGCCCATTGCTCCCGGCATTTTAGTCGCCTCATACGACACGCATGGCTTACGGAGGAAAGATTCTTTTCCACTTCCCCATGGACAATAGAAGAAATAAAAAAGAACAAGAGCTATTTAGAAAAAGGAGAAAAACCTAGATGTATGTATATATATATATGCATGTGCGTGTCTGTGAAGTGTGACCAAAGTGTAAGTAGGAGTAGCAAGATATCCCTGTTATCTTAGCGTGTTTATGAGACAGAAAAAGAAACCAGCAATCCTACCATCATGCAAAACAGTTACAGGTTTTTGTTTCACAGTCATCTGGCAGGACGGTAGTACTTCCCTGGGTGGTTGCTGTCTACCAACCTACTACCTTTTATATATATATATATATATATATATATATATATATATATATATATATAAATTCGTGTGCTATTGATGAAGAATTACACACTTTTGCAACATCTGGGTATCTCTATTTGTAGACGTTTCGCCCACCAGTGGCTTTATAATAATAATAATAATAATAATAATAATAATAATAATAATAATAATAATAATAATAATAATAATAATAATAATAATAATAATACTTATTATTATTATTACTATTATTATTATTATTATTATTATTATTATTATTATTATTATTATTATTATTATTATTAATCTTTTAGTACATGGTACAACTTATACAGACCATAGCTGTACTTCACAGTCTTCAAGACTACTGTGATCTTCACCAACCACATGACTGAGGGACTGATCCCCTCTTAAACTTGTACAGTCTTCACATTGTGTCCTTGAATTTGTAGCGATAAAGCCACTGTAGAGCGAAACGTCTACAATAAAGATACCCAGATATTTCACATGTGTCTAATCTTTGTTTTTTCCGGTATTGTTTACCATACATGTACTAGTCATGTAGTTTTTCTATCTATAACTGCGTTCTTCTGTAGGCTAAGAAAAATTAGGCCTCTCTGCAGGACTGGTGGCCCAAAATATCATAAAAAGCATAGGCCTCTTTGAAACTTACGAATTTCATCTAGAAGTTTGAAGACAAAATGTTTGAAGGAACAGATGAATATAGCCAAAGATTATTTTAATGTTAACAGAAATATAGATTTATGTAGATAATTCTGTAGAATTATGTTATTTTTCATCTCCTGCCTCTGTATTTGACTGAAGAGGTCTACTTTGTGGGCGAAACATCTCATTAATAAGGATACCCAACTGCCTAACATGTGCCTTAATTTTTAATATTGATTTAGTGGGTAAATTAAGCAACTTGAATGATGGAAGTGATTTTAACATGGTTAGTTTTGATGTTAATTCTTTGTTTACAAAAGTTCCAGATGATAATTTATTAAGTTCCCTATCTGAAGAACTTGTTAATTACGACTAACAATTGCCAGAACCTATTATCATTAAGTTTATTAAACTCTGTATTGTTGATGGAAAGTTTGTGTTTAATGGTGAGTTTTACACTCAGAAGTTTGGTATGGTAATGGGAAATCCTCTCTCACCTGTCCTTAGTAATTTGTATATGGAATATTTTGAGACAAGATTACTTAACAAAATCCTTCAAATTACAGCTAAGTGGTATAGATATTTTGATGATATTTTATATCTTATGTTTAAGATATAAACTATTTCCTTGATAAATTTTACTGTTGAGTTTGAACAAAATAATTCATTGCCTTTTCTAGATGTTTTAATTATTAAAGGGAACCATGATTTTAAATTTATAATTTACAGAAAATCAAGAAATAATTATTCTTACGTACACAATTATTCTTCACATCAAGATAAAGTTAAACTTTCTGTGTTCTTATCAATATTCTTGAGAATTTTGTGTATTTGCAGCCCAGAGTTCATAGATGAACAAATCTTGAAGATTTATCAAATAACTAATGATCTAAAATACCCAAAATACTTAATTGATAAATCTTTTAAAATTGCTATAAATACTTTTTACAATACAAAAAAAATGACAAAGAATCTTATTTAACTAAGAATATGTTAGTTCTTCCTTACCAGGAAAACTTTCTTGATATTCCTGACCTTCTTAAGAATTTTAATATCTAAGTCGTAGTTAAAACTCTTGATACACTAAAAACATATTTGATTAATATTCCCCCAAAAATGCTGATAGTTGTGTCTGTAAGCTTCCCTGTAAAAAATGCTGATAGCTGTGTCTATAAGATTACCTGTAAAAAATGCTGATAGCTGTGTCTATAAGCTTCCCTGTAAAAAATGCTGATAGCTGTGTCTATAAGATTCCCTGTAAAAAATGCTGATAGCTGTGTCTATAAGATTACCTGTAAAAAATACTGATAGCTGTGTCTATAAGATTACGTGTAAAAAATGCTGATAGTTGTGTCTATAAGATTACCTGTAAAAAATGCTGATAGCTGTGTCTATAAGATTACCTGTATAAAATGCTGATAGCTGTGTCTATAAGATTACCTGTAAAAAATGCTGATAGCTGTGTCTATAAGATTCCCTGTAAAAAATGCTGATAGCTGTGTCTATAAGATTCTCTGTAAAAAATGTTGATAGCTGTGTCTATAAGATTCCCTGTAAAAAATGCTGATAGCTGTGTCTATAAGATTCCCTGTAAAAAAATGCTGATAGCTGTGTCTATAAGATTCCCTGTAAAAAATGCTAATAGCTGTGTCTATAAGATTCCCTGTAAAAAATGCTGATAGCTGTGTCTATAAGATTCCCTGTAAAAAATGCTGATAGCTGTGTCTATAAGATTCCCTGTAAAAAATGCTGATAGCTGTGTCTATAAGATTCCCTGTAAAAAATGCTGATAGCTGTGTCTATAAGATTCCCTGTAAAAAATGCTGATAGCTGTGTCTATAAGATTCCTTGTACAAAATGTGATAAAGTTTACTTGGGACAAACTGGTAAAAGTCTTGAACTAAGATTACAACAACATAAATATAACATTAGAAGTGGACAAGATTCTAATGATCTGTTTATTATGTGAGAGATTTTAACCATCTAATTGATTTTCAAAAGTCCGAGAAAGTTGTATCAAGCAGATCTATAGTTGATAAAGTTGTATCAAGCAGATTTATGGTTGATAAAGTTGTATCAACCAGGTCTATGGTTGATAAAGTTGTATCAACCAGGTCTATGGTTGAGAAAGTTGTATCAAGCAGATCTATGGTTGAGAAAGTTGTATCAACCAGGTCTATGGTTGATAAAGTTGTAACAACCAGGTCTATGGTTGAGAAAGTTGTATCAAGCAGATCTATGGTTGAGAAAGTTGTATCAACCAGGTCTATGGTTGATAAAGTTGTATCAAGCAGATCTATGGTTGAGAAAGTTGTATCAAGCAGATCTATGGTTGAGAAAGTTGTATCAAGCAGGTCTATGGTTGAGAAAGTTGTATCAAGCAGATCTTTGGTTGATAAAGTTGTATCAAGCAGATCTATGGTTGAGAAAGTTGTATCAACCAGGTCTATGGTTGAGAAAGTTGTATCAACCAGGTCTATGGTTGATAAAGTTGTATCAACCAGGTCTATGGTTGATAAAGTTGTATCAACCAGGTCTATGGTTGATAATGTTGTATCAACCAGGTCTATGGTTGAGAAAGTTGTATCAAGCAGATCTATGGTTGAGAAAGTTGTATCAACCAGGTCTATGGTTGATAAAGTTGTATCAAGCAGATCTATGGTTGAGAAAGTTGTATCAAGCAGATCTATGGTTGAGAAAGTTGTATCAAGCAGGTCTATGGTTGAGAAAGTTGTATCAAGCAGATCTTTGGTTGATAAAGTTGTATCAAGCAGATCTATGGTTGAGAAAGTTGTATCAACCAGGTCTATGGTTGAGAAAGTTGTATCAACCAGGTCTATGGTTGATAAAGTTGTATCAACCAGGTCTATGGTTGATAAAGTTGTATCAACCAGGTCTATGGTTGAGAAAGTTGTATCAAGCAGATCTATGGTTGAGAAAGTTGTATCAACCAGGTCTATGGTTGATAAAGTTGTATCAACCAGGTCTATGGTTGAGAAAGCTGTATCAACCAGGTCTATGGTTGAGAAAGCTGTATCAACCAGGTCTATGGTTGATAAAGTTGTATCAAGCAGGTCTATGGTTGAGAAAGTTGTATCAAGCAGGTCTATGGTTGAGAAAGTTGTATCAACCAGGTCTATGGTTGATAAAGTTGTATCAAGCAGGTCTATGGTTGATAAAGTTGTATCAAGCAGGTCTATGGTTGAGAAAGCTGTATCAACCAGGTCTATGGTTGAAAAAGCTGTATCAAGCAGGTCTATGGTTGATAAAGTTGTATCAACCAGGTCTATGGTTGATAAAGTTGTATCAAGCAGGTCTATGGTTGAGAAAGCTGTATCAACCAGGTCTATGGTTGAGAAAGCTGTATCAACCAGGTCTATGGTTGATAAAGTTGTATCAAGCAGGTCTATGGTTGAGAAAGTTGTATCAAGCAGGTCTATGGTTGAGAAAGCTGTATCAACCAGGTCTATGGTTGAGATAAATATATTAGAATCAATAATTTAATATAAATATTAGTTTAGGAATATACAAATTAGATTAATTTATAATTAATAAAATTTGGGAAGAATTTAAGATATATTTGACAGGTCCTTGACCACCTCACCCACATGATAATAAAGAGTCAGGTGTTGTATGCTGACTGCGAGGTGTAATCTTCTCCTTATATGCCTTCTGATATTCTTTTATCTTTGCAGTTCCTGGATAATGTGAGAAACCACGAAAGCGCTTGGAATTTCAATATTTTTCACGGAACAAGTCACATTAACTCTCTTTTCTTAATAAACAGAGTTAGTAAAATTAATTATTTTCGAAGGATGTCAAACTCTGAGATTTAAAATTATTTTTTTTTGAGTAGGGGACCAAAATGTAAAAAAAAAAAAAAAGGCCAGACAAAAAAAATTTTCGACAGAAATAATCCCAGAAACGACCATAAAAAAAATCGAGTTTCTTAATAAATGGATTTTTTAAAAAATTGATTTAGAGAAGTATGAAAAATGTAATTTAGAATTTTTAAGAATAAAATTCCTTTTAATGCTACAATAATAATAGTAATAATAATAATAGTAATAATAATAATAATAATAGTAATAATAATAATAATAATAGTAATAATAATAATAATAATAATAATAATAATAATAATAATAATAATAATAGTAATAATAATAATAATAATAGTAATAATAATAATAATAATAATAATAATAATAATAATAATAATAATAATAATAATAATAGTAATAATAATAATAATAATAATAATAATAATAACAATTGCATGCAACATATAATAAGCAGAAATGATTATCCTATAAAATTATAATAATTTTTAATGACAATTCATCATAAGATTATAGATAAAGATAATAATATACTGGAAGAACATGGACAAGAACAAGGACAAGAACAAGGACAAGAACAAGGACAAGAACAAGAACAAGGACAAGAACAAGAACAAGAACAAGAACAAGAACAAGAACAAGAACAAGAACAAGAACAAGGACAAGAACAAGAACAAGAACAAGAACAAGAACAAGGACAAGAACAAGAACAAGAACAAGGACAAGAACAAGAACAAGAACAAGGACAAGAACAAGAACAAGAACAAGAACAAGAACAAGGACAAGAACAAGAACAAGAACAAGAACAAGAACAAGGACAAGAACAAGGACAAGAACAAGGACAAGAACAAGAACAAGAACAAGGACAAGAACAAGAACAAGAACAAGAACAAGAACAAGAACAAGGACAAGAACAAGGACAAGAACAAGAACAAGAACAAGAACAAGAACAAGGACAAGAACAAGAACAAGAACAAGAACAAGAACAAGAACAAGAACAAGGACAAGAACAAGAACAAGAACAAGGACAAGAACAAGAACAAGAACAAGAACAAGAACAAGAACAAGAACAAGAACAAGAACAAGAACAAGGACAAGAACAAGGACAAGAACAAGGACAAGAACAAGAACAAGAACAAGGACAAGAACAAGGACAAGAACAAGGACAAGAACAAGGACAAGAACAAGGACAAGAACAAGAACAAGAACAAGAACAAGAACAAGAACAAGGATAAGAACAAGAACAAGAACAAGAACAAGAACAAGAACAAGAACCATGACAAGAACAAGGACAAGAACAAGGACAAGAACAAGAACAAGAACAAGGACAAGAACAAGGACAAGAACAAGGACAAGAACAAGGACAAGAACAAGGACAAGAACAAGGACAAGAACAAGGACAAGAACAAGGACAAGAACAAGGACAAGAACAAGGACAAGAACAAGGACAAGAACAAGGACAAGAACAAGGACAAGAACAAGAACAAGAACAAGAACAAGGACAAGAACAAGAACAAGAACAAGAACAAGAACAAGAACAAGGACAAGAACAAGGACAAGAACAAGAACAAGAACAAGGACAAGAACAAGGACAAGAACAAGGACAAGAACAAGAACAAGAACAAGAACAAGGACAAGAACAAGAACAAGAACAAGAACAAGAACAAGGACAAGAACAAGGACAAGAACAAGAACAAGGACAAGGACAAGAACAAGAACAAGAACAAGGACAAGAACAAGAACAAGAACAAGGACAAGAACAAGGACAAGAACAAGGACAAGAACAAGAACAAGAACAAGAACAAGAACAAGGACAAGAACAAGGACAAGAACAAGAACAAGGACAAGAACAAGGACAAGAACAAGGACAAGAACAAGAACAAGAACAAGAACAAGAACAAGGACAAGAACAAGGACAAGAACAAGGACAAGAACAAGAACAAGAACAAGAACAAGAACAAGGACAAGAACAAGGACAAGAACAAGGACAAGAACAAGGACAAGAACAAGGACAAGAACAAGGACAAGAACAAGGACAAGAACAAGAACAAGGACAAGAACAAGGACAAGAACAAGGACAAGAACAAGGACAAGAACAAGGACAAGAACAAGGACAGGAAAAGGACAAGAACAAGGACAAGAACAAGAACAAGAACAAG
>NW_027195538.1:0-45000 GCF_038502225.1 Cherax quadricarinatus | reverse complement strand
GATAAAGCCCCGGTGTGGGCGAAATGAGGTTCCAAAGCGCTGTAAATAGTGTATTTTTAGCTTACTTCTAGTCAAAGAATGTCGAATGGATTTTTTTTTTTTAAAAATGCCACTTCTGTGGCAAAATCTAAATCTTCCCTTCCTGGTGGCCGATTTGGGTATCCGCCCTCCCCAACACTTCCTCCAACACACACTGCTCTCTCCCACACCCATTAGCGAGCATCGCACATGCGGAAAACCCCCCTCTCAGAAGAATGGGGTCCGAGATAAGATCTCTAAGCATGGGATTCTGCGTGGGCATCTCACCGCGTCGGCCCCCGACCAACCCCTACCAAGAAGACTCCTCATGACAACTGCCTTTCCACGCATTTTCACCCCCGTTCCCTTTCTCACCCCTCGTAATTCTCCCCCTTCTCTCCACCTAGACCCACCACCTCCACCCCTTAACACCCCCCGTTTCCAATGCATGATCATCCGGCCAGTGCTTGCCACATGCATTCGTAGCAACAACGGGCCTTATGTACCTCTGTTGATGTGCATGTTGGAAGCAATGCATGTCGTCTGCTCCGTACCTGTGTCTTACGTAGGATTCTGGTTCGTGCATGATGCCTGGGAGATTTTATGCATGATCTACAAGGGTTCTAGAGAGGTACTTACCTAAACACCTGATTAAGTCACTTATCCTGAACCAAAATGTTCGTTTAGTGGTACAGCTTGCGTGCGTGGGTTCGTGCGTGTCCGTTGCGTGTTTGCGGGTAAAGCTGGTCGGGCTGCAGCTCCTGGGCCCCCTCACGCACGGCTCAATGAAGCTACCGAATCGCCTGATTACCAATCACAACAGTAGACGCCATCACCTGACCAGACAAACCTAGCTACCACCTGACGTCCTCTGAGGAACCACTCACCACCCAAAACTAAGAACCAGTGCACGTTAGGTCACTGCACCTAACGACAATTATGCATAATTTTCTCCCCTCACCATGCTCATCAAAAAAACACGAGCGATACTAGAAAATTACTGTCAATACTAAATACTGAACGTACATGATTCTGCAGCATATATATATATATATATATATATATATATATATATATATATATATATATATATATATATATATATATATATATATATATATCTATATATATATATATAATATCATTGAGTGATTATTATATAACTTAAGAGTGTAAATCCTCTATAATTAAGGAGTCTAACAGATACTAAATTAGATGGTATAATTGATTTTTTAGTAACTAAATGCTAAGTCATATCTAGAATTATAGATCATTATTGGAATTAAATTATACGGTCATATCAGGCCTATAATTATAAAATATATTAACAGCTGGTCCATAAATAGACAGATATCACAGCTGGTCCATAAATAGACAGATATCACAGCTGGTACATAAATAGACAGATATCACAGCTGGTACATAAATAGACAGATATCACAGCTGGTACATAAATAGACAGATATCACAGCTGGTACATAAATAGACAGATATCACAGCTGGTACATAAATAGACAGATATCACAGCTGGTACATAAATAGACAGATATCACAGCTGGTACATAAACAGACAGATATCACAGCTGGTACATAAATAGACAGATATCACAGCTGGTCCATAAATAGACAGATATCACAGCTGGTACATAAATAGACAGATATCACAGCTGGTACATAAACAGACAGATATCACAGCTGGTACATAAATAGACAGATATCACAGCTGGTACATAAATAGACAGATATCACAGCTGGTACATAAATAAACAGATATCACAGCTGGTACATAAATAGACAGATATCACAGATGGTCCATAAATAAACAGATATCACAGCTGGTCCATAAATAAACAGATATCACAGCTGGTACATAAATAGACAGATATCACAGCTGGTACATAAATAGACAGATATCACAGCTGGTACATAAATAGACAGATATCACAGATGGTCCATAAATAGACAGATATCACAGCTGGTCCATAAATAGACAGATATCACAGCTAGTCCATAAATAGACAGATATCACAGCTAGTCCATAAATAGACAGATATCACAGCTAGTCCATAAATAGACAGATATCACAGCTAGTCCATAAATAGACAGATATCACAGCTAGTCCATAAATAGACAGATATTACAACTGGTCCAAATAGACAGATATCACAGCTGGTTCATAAATAGACAGATATCACAGCTGGTACACAAATAGACAGATATCACAGCTGGTACATAAATAGACAGATATCACAGCTGGTACATAAATAAACAGATATCACAGCTGGAACATAAATAATCAGATATCACAGCTGGTACATAAATAATCAGATATCACAGCTGGTACATAAATAATCAGATATCACAGCTGGAACATAAATAAACAGATATCACAGCTGGTACATAAATAAACAGATATCACAGCTGGTACATAAATAAACAGATATCACAGCTGGAACATAAATAATCAGATATCACAGCTGGTACATAAATAATCAGATATCACAGCTGGTACATAAATAATCAGATATCACAGCTGGTACATAAATAATCAGATATCACAGCTGGTACATAAATAAACAGATATCACAGCTGGAACATAAATAAACAGATATCACAGCTGGTACATAAATAAACAGATATCACAGCTGGAACATAAATAAACAGATATCACAGCTGGTACATAAATAAACAGATATCACAGCTGGAACATAAATAATCAGATATCACAGCTGGAACATAAATAAACAGATATCACAGCTGGTACATAAATAATCAGATATCACAGCTGGTACATAAATAATCAGATATCACAGCTGGTACAAAAATAAACAGATATCACAGCTGGTACATAAATAATCAGATATCACAGCTGGTACATAAATAAACAGATATCACAGCTGGTACATAAATAATCAGATATCACAGCTGGTACAAAAATAAACAGATATCACAGCTGGTACATAAATAGACAGATATCACAGCTGGTCCATAAATAGACAGATATCACAGCTGGTACATAAATAAACAGATATCACAGCTGGTCTGTATTTAGACAACTCACAGATGGCTATTATCAGCAAATATCTGTAATAATCTATTTTGATAACAACTCTAAGTTGTGTAAGGTGACTAACTCCCAGGTACCTACTTACTGCTAGGTGAACAGTGACATTAGGTGTAAGGTGACTAACTCCCAGGTACCTACTTACTGCTAGGTGAACAGTGACATTAGGTGTAAGGTGACTAACTCCCAGGTACCTACTTACTGCTAGGTGAACAGTGACATTAGGTGTAAAGTGACTAACTCCCATGTACCTACTTACTGCTGGGTGAACAGTGACATTAGGTGTAAGGTGACTAACTCCCAGGTACCTACTTACTGCTAGGTGAACAGTGACAGTAGGTGTAAAGTGACTAACTCCCAGGTACCTACTTACTGCTAGGTGAACAGTGACATTAGGTGTAAGGTGACTAACTCCCAGGTACCTACTTACTGCTAGGTGAACAGTGACATTAGGTGTAAGGTGATTAACGCCCAAGTACATACATATATATACTAGGTGATATAGTATATATTAGGTGTAAGGTGATTAACGCCCAAGTACATACATATATATACATACATATATATATATATATATATATATATATATATATATATATATATATAATATATACATATATATATATATATATATATATATATATATATATATATATATATATATACATATATATACATATATATACAGGCACAATAATATTATAATTATTTGACTGGTGATGTACTGGTGACTTGCAGGTTTAATGAGAGTCGTGCAGTAGACAGACTTCAAACCTAACAAGCTGGACGAAGTAGGGAGGAAGCACAGAACGTTAAGAAATGTTATACTGAATCATAACAGATATCAAATAACGCTGGATACAGAGGGGAGGAGATGAGGTCTTCAGAGTAGACATTCTCAATCAACCTTTCTAGGCCTATTTAAGGCTTAGAGGTGTTGGTTGATATCAACTCCTTTCAAAATCTAGTTGAAAGGCGTTGTAGCATCTAAGATGGTGCCTTGAACAGGTGACTATCACCCAGGTACCTACTTATTGTTAGGTGAACAGTGACAGTAGGTGTAAGGTGACTAACTCCCAGGTACCTACTTACTGCTAGGTGAACAGTGACAGTAGGTGTAAGGTGACTAACACCCAAGTATCTACTTACTGCTAGGTGAACAGTGACATTAGGTGTAAGGTGATTAACGCCCAAGTACATACTTACTGCTGGGTGAACAGTGACAGTAGGTGTAAGGTGACTAACACCCAGATACCTACTTACTGCTAGGTGAACAATGACAGCAGGTGTAAGGTGGCTAACACCCAGGTACCTTCTTATTACTAGGTGAACAGTGACAGCAGGTGTAAGGTGACTAACACTCAGGTACCTACTTACTGCTAAGTGAACAGTGACAGTAGGTGTAATGTGATTAACTCCCAGGTACATACTTACTGCTAAGTGAACAGTGACAGTAGGTGTAAGGTGACTAACACCCAGGTACCTACTTACTGCTAGGTGAACTGTGACAGTAGGTGTAAAGTGACTAACACCCAGGTACCTACTTGCTAGGTGAACAGTGAAAACAGGTGTAAGGTGGCTAACACCCAGGCAACTACTTACTGCTAGGTGAACAGTGACAGCAGGTTTAAGGTGACTAACACGAAGGTACCTACTTACTGCTAGGTGAACAGTGACAGCAGGTGTAAGGTGAATAACACCCAGTTACCTACTTACTGCTAAGTGAACAGTGACAGAAGGTGTAAGGTGACTAACACCCAGGTGCCTACTTACTGCTAGGTGAACAGTGACAGAAGGTGTAAGGTGACTAACACCCAGGTACCTACTTACTGCTAAGTGAACAGTGACAGTAGGTGTAAGGTGAATAACACCCAGTTACCTACTTACTGCTAAGTGAACAGTGACAGAAGGTGTAAGGTGACTAACAACCAGGTACCTACTTACTGCTAGGTGAATAGTGATAGTATGTGTAAGGTGACTAACACCCAGGTATCTATTTACTGCTAGGTGAACAGTGACACCTGGTGTAAGGTGACTAACACCCAGGTACCTACTTGCTAGGTGAACAGTGACAACAGATGTAAGGTGACTAACACCCAGTTACCTACTTACTGCTAGGCGAACAGTAACAGCAGGTGTAAGGTGACTAACACCCAGGTACCTACTTACTGCAAAGTGAACAGTGACAACAGGTGTAAGGTGACTAACACCCAGGTACCTACTTATGGCTAAGTGAACAGTGACAGCAGGTGTAAGGTGACTAACACCCAGGTACCTACACAGAGTGAAACCTAACTTAATAAAGCTTTAGGAGCAAAAAAACTGATAAAACTTAGCGAAAGTTCATCAAACTAGACCCACGATCCATGTCACCTACTGTCCATTTAAGGTACCTAATTACCTCCTATCTTTAAGATAAACACAATGTACATATGTCTCATGTAGGATCATAATCACATATAACGTGATACGGAGGCTATGTTGTGCATGCAACATGCACAGGGAACAGCGCAACATAAGCGTGGTTGCACAAGCTCGCATGTGGCAGCATGATTATGCATAAGGGGGGTGTGCAAAGGGGTGGTAAGGGGTCAAAGGGGAGTCATTTAAGGAGTGGAAATGGTCTAGGTAAGATCCCGAATCCTTACAAACGTTTAAGTGTTATTATGAGATGTAAACATCGAGGATGTCTGATGTTTCGACCGCATAAGTTTAAGGTATGAATTACACCTAATCATAGGCAATGTTTCGGTCACTCCTGGACCACTATCGCCCGTTTCGTAGGTCCATGACTGAGCGAACAGTCGATTTTTTTTGCATTAACTAAGATTTGTGAATTTATCCAGTTCTTATCCATCCTGTGGATGGTAGTGGCTAGTTTATTGTGTACGTCATATCCATCCTGTGGATGGTAGTGGCTAGTTTATTGTGTACCTCATATCCAACCTGTGGATGGTAGTTGCTAGTTTATTGTGTACCTCATATCCAACCTGTGGATGGTAGTGGCTAGTTTATTGTGTACCTCATATCCATCCTGTGGATGGTAGTGGCTAGTTTATTGTGTACCTCATATCCATCCTGTGGATGGTAGTGGCTAGTTTATTGTGTACCTCATATCCATCCTGTGGATGGTAGTGGCTAGTTTATTGTGTACCTCATATCCATCCTGTGGATGGTAGTGGCTAGTTTATTGTGTACCTCATATCCATCCTGTGGATGGTAGTGGCTAGTTTATTGTGTACCTCATATCCATCCTGTGGATGGTAGTGGCTAGTTTATTGTGTACCTCATATCCAACCTGTGGATGGTAGTTGCTAGTTTATTGTGTACCTCATATCCAACCTGTGGATGGTAGTGGCTAGTTTATTGTGTACCTCATATCCATCCTGTGGATGGTAGTGGCTAGTTTATTGTGTACCTCATATCCATCCTGTGGATGGTAGTGGCTAGTTTATTGTGTACCTCATATCCATCCTGTGGATGGTAGTGGCTAGTTTATTGTGTACCTCATATCCATCCTGTGGATGGTAGTGGCTAGTTTATTGTGTACGTCATATCCATCCTCTGGATGGTAGTGGCTAGTTTATTGTGTACCTCATATCCATCCTGTGGATGGTAGTGGCTAGTTTATTGTGTACCTCATATCCATCCTGTGGATGGTAGTAGCTAGTTTATTGTGTACCTCATATCCATCCTGTGGATGGTAGTGGCTAGTTTATTGTGTACCTCACATCCATCCTGTGGATGGTAGTGGCTAGTTTATTGTGTACATCATATCCATCCTGTGGATGGTAGTGGCTAGTTTATTGTGTACCTCATATCCATCCTGTGGATGGTAGTGGCTAGTTTATTGTGTACCTCATATCCATCCTTTGGATGGTAGTGGCTAGTTTATTGTGTACCTCACATCCATCCTGTGGATGGTAGTGGCTAGTTTATTGTGTACCTCATATCCATCCTGTGGATGGTAGTGGCTAGTTTATTGTGTACCTCATATCCATCCTGTGGATGGTAGTGGCTAGTTTATTGTGTACCTCATATCCATCCTGTGGATGGTAGTGGCTAGTTTATTGTGTACCTCACATCCATCCTGTGGATGGTAGTGGCTAGTTTATTGTGTACCTCATATCCATCCTGTGGATGGCAGCACAAGAACATATGGATACACAATAGGCCTAGGAACTAGGCATCAAAAGGGTTAACAGGAGAACATCTGGATTTATATCTTAAGTAAATTTAAGAAATTTCCTTAATATATCTAATATCTTATCTACATTAATAAGATATCTTGGCATATCGCACAGGTTATTATACTGTCTATTTCTATATTCCTCAATAAGTGGATAATTAACCCCATAGTGTTCAAGACTGACTGACAATAAGACTGATCATAAGACTGGCAACATTCTTTGTATTTGCTTTGATCTCTGTGTCTGTCAGACTTTTAGAAATACTTGTAACCAAGCCTAAGCCTGGCTACTACAACATCAGACTGTCAGAAGTACTTGTAACCAAGCCTAAGCCTGGCTACTACAACATCAGACTGTCAGAAGTACTTGTAACTAAGTCTAAGTCTGGCTACTACAACATCAGACTGTCAGAAGTACTTGTAACCAAGTCTAAGTCTGGCTACTACAACATCAGACTGTCAGAAGTACTTGTAACCAAGTCTAAGTCTGGCTACTACAACATCAGACTGTCAGAAGTACTTGTAACCAAGTCTAAGTCTGGCTACTACAACATCAGACTGTCAGAAGTACTTGTAACCAAGTCTAAGTCTGGCTACTACACCATCAGACTCAGTACTTGTAACCAAGTCTAAGTCTGGCTACTACAACATCAGTCAGTACTTGTAACCAAGCCTAAGTCTGGCTACTACAACATCAGTCAGTACTTGTAACCAAGCCTAAGTCTGGCTACTACAACATCAGTCAGTACTTGTAACCAAGCCTAAGTCTGGCTACTACAACATCAGTCAGTACTTGTAACCAAGCCTAAGTCTGGCTACTACAACATCAGTCAGTACTTGTAACCAAGCCTAAGTCTGGCTACTACAACATCAGTCAGTACTTGTAACCAAGCCTAAGTCTGGCTACTACAACATCAGTCAGTACTTGTAACCAAGCCTAAGTCTGGCTACTACAACATCAGTCAGTACTTGTAACCAAGCCTAAGTCTGGCTACTACAACATCAGTCAGTACTTGTAACCAAGCCTAAGTCTGGCTACTACAACATCAGTCAGTACTTGTAACCAAGCCTAAGTCTGGCTACTACAACATCAGTCAGTACTTGTAACCAAGCCTAAGTCTGGCTACTACAACATCAGTCAGTACTTGTAACCAAGCCTAAGTCTGGCTACTACAACATCAGTCAGTACTTGTAACCAAGCCTAAGTCTGGCTACTACAACATCAGTCAGTACTTGTAACCAAGCCTAAGTCTGGCTACTACAACATCAGTCAGTACTTGTAACCAAGCCTAAGTCTGGCTACTACAACATCAGTCAGTACTTGTAACCAAGCCTAAGTCTGGCTACTACAACATCAGTCAGTACTTGTAACCAAGCCTAAGTCTGGCTACTACAACATCAGTCAGTACTTGTAACCAAGCCTAAGTCTGGCTACTACAACATCAGTCAGTACTTGTAACCAAGCCTAAGTCTGGCTACTACAACATCAGTCAGTACTTGTAACCAAGCCTAAGTCTGGCTACTACAACATCAGTCAGTACTTGTAACCAAGCCTAAGTCTGGCTACTACAACATCAGTCAGTACTTGTAACCAAGCCTAAGTCTGGCTACTACAACATCAGTCAGTACTTGTAACCAAGCCTAAGTCTGGCTACTACAACATCAGTCAGTACTTGTAACCAAGCCTAAGTCTGGCTACTACAACATCAGTCAGTACTTGTAACCAAGCCTAAGTCTGGCTACTACAACATCAGTCAGTACTTGTAACCAAGCCTAAGTCTGGCTACTACAACATCAGTCCGTACTTGTAACCAAGCCTAAGTCTGGCTGCTACAACATCAGTCAGTACTTGTAACCAAGCCTAAGTCTGGCTGCTACAACATCAGTCAGTACTTGTAACCAAGCCTAAGTCTGGCTGCTACAACATCAGTCAGTACTTGTAACCAAGCCTAAGTCTGGCTACTACAACATCAGTCAGTACTTGTAACCAAGCCTAAGTCTGGCTACTACAACATCAGTCAGTACTTGTAACCAAGCCTAAGTCTGGCTACTACAACATCAGTCAGTACTTGTAACCAAGCCTAAGCCTGGCTACTACAACATCAGTCAGTACTTGTAACCAAGCCTAAGTCTGGCTACTACAACATCAGTCAGTACTTGTAACCAAGCCTAAGTCTGGCCACTACAACATCAGTCAGTACTTGTAACCAAGCCTAAGTCTGGCCACTACAACATCAGTCAGTACTTGTAACCAAGCCTAAGTCTGGCTACTACAACATCAGTCAGTACTTGTAACCAAGCCTAAGTCTGGCTACTACAACATCAGTCAGTACTTGTAACCAAGCCTAAGTCTGGCTACTACAACATCAGTCAGTACTTGTAACCAAGCCTAAGTCTGGCTACTACAACATCAGTCAGTACTTGTAACCAAGCCTAAGTCTGGCTACTACAACATCAGTCAGTACTTGTAACCAAGCCTAAGTCTGGCTACTACAACATCAGTCAGTACTTGTAACCAAGCCTAAGTCTGGCTACTACAACATCAGTCAGTACTTGTAACCAAGCCTAAGTCTGGCTACTACAACATCAGTCAGACTCAGTACTTGTAACCAAGCCTCAGTCTGGCTACTACAACATCAGTCAGTACTTGTAACCAAGCCTAAGTCTGGCTACTACAACATCAGTCAGTACTTGTAACCAAGCCTAAGTCTGGCTACTACAACATCAGTCAGTACTTGTAACCAAGCCTAAGTCTGGCTACTACAACATCAGTCAGTACTTGTAACCAAGCCTAAGTCTGGCTACTACAACATCAGTCTGTCAGTACTTGTAACCAAGCCTAAGTCTGGCTACTACAACATCAGTCAGTACTTGTAACCAAGCCTAAGTCTGGCTACTACAACATCAGTCAGTACTTGTAACCAAGTCTAAGTCTGGCTACTACAACATCAGTCAGTACTTGTAACCAAGCCTAAGTCTGGCTACTACAACATCAGACACTTGTAACAAGCCTAAGTCTGGCTACTACAACATCAGTCAGTACTTGTAACCAAGCCTAAGTCTGGCTACTACAACATCAGACTCAGAAGTACTTGTAACCAAGCCTAAGTCTGGCTACTACAACATCAGTCAGTACTTGTAACCAAGCCTAAGTCTGGCTACTACAACATCACACTGTCAGTACTTGTAACCAAGTCTAAGTCTGGCTACTACAACATCAGACTGTCAGAAGTACTTGTAACCAAGTCTAAGTCTGGCTACTACAACATCAGACAATCAGAAGTACTTGTAACCAAGTCTAAGTCTGGCTACTACAACATCAGACAGTCAGAAGTACATGTAAACAAGTCTTAGTCTGGGTACTACAACATGAGACTGTCAGAAGTACTTGTAACCAAGTCTAAGTCTGGCTACTACAACATCAGACTGTCAGAAGTACTTGTAACCAAGTCTAAGTCTGGCTACTACAACATCAGACTGTCAGAAGTACTTGTAACCAAGTCTAAGTCTGGCTACTACAACATCAGACTGTCAGAAGTACTTGTAACCAAGTCTAAGTCTGGCTACTACAACATCAGACTGTCAGAAGTACTTGTAACCAAGTCTAAGTCTGGCTACTACAACATCAGACTGTCAGAAGTACTTGTAACCAAGTCTAAGTCTGGCTACTACAACATCAGACTGTCAGAAGTACTTGTAACCAAGTCTAAGTCTGGCTACTACAACATCAGACTGTCAGAAGTACTTGTAACCAAGTCTAAGTCTGGCTACTACAACATCAGAAGTACTTGTAACCAAGCCTAAGTCTGGCTACTACAACATCAGTCAGTACTTGTAACCAAGTCTAAGTCTGGCTACTACAACATCAGTCAGTACTTGTAACCAAGCCTAAGTCTGGCTACTACAACATCAGTCAGTACTTGTAACCAAGTCTAAGTCTGGCTACTACAACATCAGTCAGTACTTGTAACCAAGCCTAAGTCTGGCTACTACAACATCAGTCAGTACTTGTAACCAAGTCTAAGTCTGGCTACTACAACATCAGATTGTCAGGAGTACTTGTAACCAAGTCTAAGTCTGGCTACTACAACATCACACTGTCAGAAGTACTTGTAACCAAGTCTAAGTCTGGCTAGTACAACATCAGACTGTCAGAAGTACTTGTAACTAAGTCTGAGTCTGGCTACTACAACAACAGACCGTCAGAAGTACTTGTAACCAAGTCTAAGTCTGGCTACTACAACATCAGACTGTCAGAAGTACTTGTAACCAAGTCTAAGTCTGGCTACTGCAACATCAGACTGTCAGAAGTACTTGTAACTAAGTCTAAGTCTGGCTACTACAACATCAGTCAGTACTTGTAACCAAGCCTAAGTCTGGCTACTACAACATCAGTCAGTACTTGTAACCAAGCCTAAGTCTGGCTACTACAACATCAGTCAGTACTTGTAACCAAGCCTAAGTCTGGCTACTACAACATCAGTCAGTACTTGTAACCAAGCCTAAGTCTGGCTACTACAACATCAGTCAGTACTTGTAACCAAGCCTAAGTCTGGCTACTACAACATCAGTCAGTACTTGTAACCAAGCCTAAGTCTGGCTACTACAACATCAGTCAGTACTTGTAACCAAGCCTAAGTCTGGCTACTACAACATCAGTCAGTACTTGTAACCAAGCCTAAGTCTGGCTACTACAACATCAGTCAGTACTTGTAACCAAGCCTAAGTCTGGCTACTACAACATCAGTCAGTACTTGTAACCAAGTCTAAGTCTGGCTACTACAACATCAGTCAGAAGTACTTGTAACCAAGTCTAAGTCTGGCTACTACAACATCAGTCAGTACTTGTAACCAAGCCTAAGTCTGGCTACTACAACATCAGTCAGTACTTGTAACCAAGTCTAAGTCTGGCTACTACAACATCAGTGTCAGTACTTGTAACCAAGCCTAAGTCTGGCTACTACAACATCAGTGTCAGTACTTGTAACCAAGTCTAAGTCTGGCTACTACAACATCAGTCAGAAGTACTTGTAACCAAGTCTAAGTCTGGCTACTACAACATCAGTGTCAGAAGTACTTGTAACCAAGTCTAAGTCTGGCTACTACAACATCAGACTCAGTACTTGTAACCAAGCCTAAGTCTGGCTACTACAACATCAGTCAGTACTTGTAACCAAGTCTAAGTCTGGCTACTACAACATCAGTCAGTACTTGTAACCAAGCCTAAGTCTGGCTACTACAACATCAGTCAGTACTTGTAACCAAGCTAAGTCTGGCTACTACAACATCAGTCAGAAGTACTTGTAACCAAGCCTAAGTCTGGCTACTTCAACATCAGTCAGTACTTGTAACCAAGCCTAAGTCTGGCTACTACAACATCAGTCAGTACTTGTAACCAAGCCTAAGTCTGGCTACTACAACATCAGTCAGTACTTGTAACCAAGCCTAAGTCTGGCTACTACAACATCAGTCAGTACTTGTAACCAAGCCTAAGTCTGGCTACTACAACATCAGACTGTCAGTACTTGTAACCAAGTCTAAGTCTGGCTACTACAACATCAGTCAGAAGTACTTGTAACCAAGCCTAAGTCTGGCTACTACAACATCAGACTGTCAGTACTTGTAACCAAGTCTAAGTCTGTCTACTACAACATCAGTCAGTACTTGTAACCAAGTCTAAGTCTGGCTACTACAACATCAGTCAGTACTTGTAACCAAGCCTAAGTCTGGCTACTACAACATCAGTCAGTACTTGTAACCAAGTCTAAGTCTGGCTACTACAACATCAGTCAGTACTTGTAACCAAGCCTAAGTCTGGCTACTACAACATCAGTCAGTACTTGTAACCAAGCCTAAGTCTGGCTACTACAACATCAGTCAGTACTTGTAACCAAGCCTAAGTCTGGCTACTACAACATCAGTCAGTACTTGTAACCAAGCCTAAGTCTGGCTACTACAACATCAGTCAGTACTTGTAACCAAGTCTAAGTCTGGCTACTACAACATCAGTCAGTACTTGTAACCAAGTCTAAGCCAGGCTACTACAACATCAGTCAGTACTTGTAACCAAGTCTAAGTCTGGCTACTACAACATCAGTCAGTACTTGTAACCAAGCCTAAGTCTGGCTACTACAACATCAGTCAGTACTTGTAACCAAGCCTAAGTCTGGCTACTACAACATCAGTCAGTACTTGTAACCAAGCCTAAGTCTGGCTACTACAACATCAGTCAGTACTTGTAACCAAGCCTAAGTCTGGCTACTACAACATCAGTCAGTACTTGTAACCAAGCCTAAGTCTGGCTACTACAACATCAGACTGTCAGAAGTACTTGTAACCAAGCCTAAGTCTGGCTACTACAACATCAGTCAGTACTTGTAACCAAGCCTAAGTCTGGCTACTACAACATCAGTCAGTACTTGTAACCAAGCCTAAGTCTGGCTACTACAACATCAGTCAGTACTTGTAACCAAGCCTAAGTCTGGCTACTACAACATCAGTCAGTACTTGTAACCAAGCCTAAGTCTGGCTACTACAACATCAGTCAGTACTTGTAACCAAGCCTAAGTCTGGCTACTACAACATCAGTCAGTACTTGTAACCAAGCCTAAGTCTGGCTACTACAACATCAGTCAGTACTTGTAACCAAGCCTAAGTCTGGCTACTACAACATCAGTCAGTACTTGTAACCAAGCCTAAGTCTGGCTACTACAACATCAGTCAGTACTTGTAACCAAGCCTAAGTCTGGCTACTACAACATCAGTCAGTACTTGTAACCAAGCCTAAGTCTGGCTACTACAACATCAGTCAGTACTTGTAACCAAGCCTAAGTCTGGCTACTACAACATCAGTCAGTACTTGTAACCAAGCCTAAGTCTGGCTACTACAACATCAGTCAGTACTTGTAACCAAGCCTAAGTCTGGCTACTACAACATCAGTCAGTACTTGTAACCAAGCCTAAGTCCAGTCAGTACTTGTAACCAAGCCTAAGTCTGGCTACTACAACATCAGTCAGTACTTGTAACCAAGCCTAAGTCTGGCTACTACAACATCAGTCAGTACTTGTAACCAAGCCTAAGTCTGGCTACTACAACATCAGTCAGTACTTGTAACCAAGCCTAAGTCTGGCTACTACAACATCAGTCAGTACTTGTAACCAAGCCTAAGTCTGGCTACTACAACATCAGTCAGTACTTGTAACCAAGTCTAAGTCTGGCTACTACAACATCAGTCAGTACTTGTAACCAAGCCTAAGTCTGGCTACTACAACATCAGTCAGTACTTGTAACCAAGCCTAAGTCTGGCTACTACAACATCAGTCAGTACTTGTAACCAAGCCTAAGTCTGGCTACTACAACATCAGACTGTCAGAAGTACTTGTAACCAAGCTAAGTCTGGCTACTACAACATCAGTCAGTACTTGTAACCAAGCCTAAGTCTGGCTACTACAACATCAGTCAGTACTTGTAACCAAGCCTAAGTCTGGCTACTACAACATCAGTCAGTACTTGTAACCAAGCCTAAGTCTGGCTACTACAACATCAGTCAGTACTTGTAACCAAGCCTAAGTCTGGCTACTACAACGTCAGTCAGTACTTGTAACCAAGCCTAGGTCTGGCTACAACATCAGTCATTACTTGTAACCAAGCCTAAGCCTGGCTACTACAACATCAGTCAGTACTTGTAACCAAGCCTAAGCCTGGCTACTACAACATCAGTCAGTACTTGTAACCAAGCCTAAGTCTGGCTACTACAACATCAGTCAGTACTTGTAACCAAGCCTAAGTCTGGCTACTACAACATCAGTCAGTACTTGTAACCAAGCCTAAGTCTGGCTACTACAACATCAGTCAGTACTTGTAACCAAGCCTAAGTCTGGCTACTACAACATCAGTCAGTACTTGTAACCAAGCCTAAGTCTGGCTACTACAACATCAGTCAGTACTTGTAACCAAGCCTAAGTCTGGCTACTACAACATCAGTCAGTACTTGTAACCAAGTCTAAGTCTGGCTACTACAACATCAGTGTCAGTACTTGTAACCAAGTCTAAGTCTGGCTACTACAACATCAGTCAGTACTTGTAACCAAGTCTAAGTCTGGCTACTACAACATCAGTCAGTACTTGTAACCAAGCCTAAGTCTGGCTACTACAACATCAGACTGTCAGAAGTACTTGTAACCAAGCCTAAGTCTGGCTACTACAACATCAGTCAGTACTTGTAACCAAGCCTAAGTCTGGCTACTACAACATCAGTCAGAAGTACTTGTAACCAAGCCTAAGTCTGGCTACTACAACATCAGTCAGTACTTGTAACCAAGCCTAAGTCTGGCTACTACAACATCAGTGTCAGAAGTACTTGTAACCAAGTCTAAGTCTGGCTACTACAACATCAGTCAGTACTTGTAACCAAGCCTAAGTCTGGCTACTACAACATCAGTCAGTACTTGTAACCAAGCCTAAGTCTGGCTACTACAACATCAGACTGTCAGAAGTACTTGTAACCAAGCCTAAGTCTGGCTACTACAACATCAGTCAGTACTTGTAACCAAGCCTAAGTCTGGCTACTACAACATCAGTCAGTACTTGTAACCAAGCCTAAGTCTGGCTACTACAACATCAGTCAGTACTTGTAACCAAGTCTAAGTCTGGCTACTACAACATCAGTGTCAGTACTTGTAACCAAGTCTAAGTCTGGCTACTACAACATCAGACTGTCAGTACTTGTAACCAAGCCTAAGTCTGGCTACTACAACATCAGTCAGTACTTGTAACCAAGCCTAAGTCTGGCTACTACAACATGAGTCAGAAGTACTTGTAACCAAGCCTAAGTCTGGCTACTACAACATCAGTCAGTACTTGTAACCAAGTCTAAGTCTGGCTACTACAACATCAGTCAGTACTTGTAACCAAGCCTAAGTCTGGCTACTACAACATCAGACTGTCAGAAGTACTTGTAACAAAGTCTAAGTCTGGCTACTACAACATCAGTCAGTACTTGTAACCAAGCCTAAGTCTGGCTACTACAACATCAGTCAGTACTTGTAACCAAGCCTAAGTCTGGCTACTACAACATCAGTCAGTACTTGTAACCAAGCCTAAGTCTGGCTACTACAACATCAGTCAGTACTTGTAACCAAGCCTAAGTCTGGCTACTACAACATCAGTCAGTACTTGTAACCAAGCCTAAGTCTGGCTACTACAACATCAGTCAGTACTTGTAACCAAGCCTAAGTCTGGCTACTACAACATCAGTCAGTACTTGTAACCAAGCCTAAGTCTGGCTACTACAACATCAGTCAGTACTTGTAACCAGGCCTAAGTCTGGCTACTGCAACATCAGTCAGTACTTGTAACCAAGCCTAAGTCTGGCTACTACAACATCAGACTTTCAGAAGTACTTGTAACCAAGTCTAAGTCTGGCTACTACAACATCAGTGTCAGAAGTACTTGTAACCAAGTCTAAGTCTGGCTACTGCAACATCAGACTGTCAGAAGTACTTGTAACCACGCCCAAGTCTGGCTACTACAACATCAGTGTCAGAAGTACTTGTAACCAAGCCTAAGTCTGGCTACTACAACATCAGTCAGTACTTGTAACCAAGTCTAAGTCTGGCTACTACAACATCAGACTGTCAGAAGTACTTGTAACCAAGTCTAAGTCTGGCTACTACAACATCAGTCAGAAGTACTTGTAACCAAGTCTAAGTCTGGCTACTACAACATCAGTCAGTACTTGTAACCAAGCCTAAGTCTGGCTACTACAACATCAGTCAGTACTTGTAACCAAGCCTAAGTCTGGCTACTACAACATCAGTCAGTACTTGTAACCAAGCCTAAGTCTGGCTACTACAACATCAGTCAGTACTTGTAACCAAGCCTAAGTCTGGCTACTACAACATCAGTCAGTACTTGTAACCAAGCCTAAGTCTGGCTACTACAACATCAGTCAGTACTTGTAACCAAGCCTAAGTCTGGCTACTACAACATCAGTCAGTACTTGTAACCAAGCCTAAGTCTGGCTACTACAACATCAGTCAGTACTTGTAACCAAGCCTAAGTCTGGCTACTACAACATCAGTCAGTACTTGTAACCAAGCCTAAGTCTTGCTACTACAACATCAGTGTCAGTACTTGTAACCAAGCCTAAGTCTGGCTACTACAACATCAGTCAGAAGTACTTGTAACCAAGCCTAAGTCTGGCTACTACAACATCAGTCAGTACTTGTAACCAAGCCTAAGTCTGGCTACTACAACATCAGACTGTCAGAAGTACTTGTAACCAAGCCTAAGTCTGGCTACTACAACATCAGACTGTCAGTACTTGTAACCAAGCCTAAGTCTGGCTACTACAACATCAGACTGTCAGAACTTGTAACCAAGTCTAAGTCTGGCTACTACAACATCAGTGTCAGAAGTACTTGTAACCAAGTCTAAGTCTGGCTACTACAACATCAGTGTCAGAAGTACTTGTAACCAAGTCTAAGTCTGGCTACTACAACATCAGACTGTCAGAAGTACTTGTAACCAAGTCTAAGTCTGGCTACTACAACATCAGACTGTCAGAAGTACTTGTAACCAAGTCTAAGTCTGGCTACTACAACATCAGTCAGTACTTGTAACCAAGCCTAAGTCTGGCTACTACAACATCAGTCAGTACTTGTAACCAAGTCTAAGTCTGGCTACTACAACATCAGTCAGTACTTGTAACCAAGCCTAAGTCTGGCTACTACAACATCAGTCAGTACTTGTAACCAAGCCTAAGTCTGGCTACTACAACATCAGTCAGTACTTGTAACCAAGCCTAAGTCTGGCTACTACAACATCAGTCAGTACTTGTAACCAAGCCTAAGTCTGGCTACTACAACATCAGTCAGTACTTGTAACCAAGCCTAAGTCTGGCTACTACAACATCAGTGTCAGAAGTACTTGTAACCAAGTCTAAGTCTGGCTACTACAACATCAGACTGTCAGAAGTAATTGTAACCAAGCCTAAGTCTGGCTACTACAACATCAGACTGTCAGAAGTACTTGTAACCAAGTCTAAGTCTGGCTACTACAACATCAGACTGTCAGAAGTACTTGTAACCAAGTCTAAGTCTGGCTACTACAACATCAGACTGTCAGAAGTACTTGTAACCAAGTCTAAGTCTGGCTACTACAACATCAGACTCTCAGAAGTACTTGTAACCAAGTCTAAGTCTGGCTACTACAACATCAGACAGTCAGAAGTACATATAACCAAGTCTAAGTCTGGCTACTACAACATCAGACAGTCAGAAGTACATGTAACCAAGTCTTAGTCTGGGTACTACAACATCAGACTGTCAGAAGTACTTGTAACCAAGTCTAAGTCTGGCTACTACAACATCAGACAGTCAGAAGTACTTGTAACCAAGTCTAAGTCTGGCTACTACAACATCAGTCAGAAGTACTTGTAACTAAGTCTAAGTCTGGCTACTACAACATCAGACTGTCAGAAGTACTTGTAACCAAGTCTAAGTCTGGCTACTACAACATCAGACAGTCAGAAGTACTTGTAACCAAGTCTAAGTCTGGCTACTACAACATCAGACTGTCAGAAGTACTTGTAACCAAGTCTAAGTCTGGCTACTACAACATCAGACAGTCAGAAGTACTTGTAACCAAGTCTAAGTCTGGCTACTACAACATCACTCTGTCAGAAGTACTTGTAACGAAGTCTAAGTCTGGCTACTACAACATCAGACAGTCAGAAGTACTTGTAACCAAGTCTAAGTCTGGCTACTACAACATCAGACAGTCAGAAGTACTTGTAACCAAGTCTAAGTCTGGCTACTACAACATCAGACAGTCAGAAGTACTTGTAACCAAGTCTAAGTCTGGCTACTGCAATATCAGACTGTCAGAAGTACTTGTAACCAAGTCTAAGTCTGGCTACTACAACATCAGACTGTCAGAAGTACTTGCAACCAAGTCTAAGTCTGCCTTCTACAACATTAGACCGTCACAAGTACTTGTAACCAAGTCTAAATCTGGCTACTACAACATCAGTACGCGTGTATAGCCCTGGTATTATCAACTTCCTAAAAATACAAGATTTATCAATTATATTTCGCCTGAAAATTTGCATAATGTGAACTGTAAAACTTCTGACTATGTTTGCCAATTTAAAACATGTATGTAAATAAGTTTGTGGAAGCCAGATTTGCCCTATTAAATAGGCCTCAGGTAGGCCTGAGATAGGGCTCAGGTAGGCCTCAGGTATTGCTCAAGTAGATCTCAGGTAGTCCTCAGGTAGGCCTCAAGTAGGCCTCAGGTAGGGCTCAGGTAGATATGTATTTTCCAGTGAAATCAAATGTAATTGAAATCTTATTTCAACAAACAAATAGGCCTACTATGGGGTCTGATTTCTGTACAACTTATTGTGAGAAAATGTATCATAAGCCTATTAGGTCTACTGGTGGCAGGAGCTGAGTCTCAACCCCTGCAACCACAATTAGGTGAGTATACACACACACACACATACACACACACACACACACACACACACACACACACACACACACACACACACACACACACACACACACACACACACACACACACACGCACACACACACACACACACACACACACACACACACACGCACACACACACACGCACACACACACACACACACACACACACACACACACACACACACACACACACACACACACACACACACACACACACACACACACACACACACACACACACACACACACACACACACACACAGCCACAGAGTAGTCAGTAAGTGGAATAGTTTGGGAAGCGATGTAGTGGAGGCAGGATCCATACATAGCTTTAAGCAGAGGTATGATAAAGCTCACGGCTCAGGGAGAGTGACCTAGTAGCGATCAGTGAAGAGGCGGGGCCAGGAGCTCGGACTCGACCCCCGCAACCTCAACTAGGTGAGTACATGCACCAAAATTTCAAGAAGTTGAAAGTTTGGTATACGAATGCGGATAGAATAACAAATAAATGTGAAGAGAGGCATGAAAGAATCAAGGAGACATACCCAGACGTCATAGCACTCACAGAAATGAAACTCACCGGGATAACAGACGCAATATTCCCACCCGGATATCAGATTCTGTGGAAAGGTAGAGGGAGTAGAAGATGAGGAGGAGTTGCACTGCTCATTAAAAACCGATGGGGATTTAAGGAAATGGAAGGTATTAACGAAATGGGTGAAAGGGACACGTAAGGTAGTCATTGCAGTGATGTACAACCCACCACAGAACTGCAGGAGGTCAAGAGAAGAATATGAAAAGAGCAACAGAGAGATGGTAGACACACTGGCTAAGGTGGCCAGAAGAGCTCACACAGGTAGAGGAAAATTACTAGTTACAGGTGATTTCAATCACGAGGAGTTTGATTGGGAAAACCTGGAGCCCCATGGGGGTCCCGAAACATGGAGAGCCAAGATAATGGATGTGGTACTGGAAAACCTCATGCAGCAACATGTTAGGGACACTACCAGAGAGAGAGGGGAGGATGAACCAGCAAGACTGGACATCGTGTTCACCCTGAGTAGCTCTGACATTGAGGACATCACATGTGAAAGGCCCCTTGTAGCTAGTGACCACGTGGTTCTTAGTATAGTTACAAGTGGAGAGGGTAACAGGAGTAGGATGGAAAAACCCAAACTACAAAACGGGGGATTACACATGCATGAGGAACTTCCTGCGGGAGGTTCAGTGGAAAAGAGAATTGGTTGGAAAATCAGTAAACGAAATGATGGGCTATGTAACAACAAAATGCAAGGAGGCAGAGGAAAGGTTTGTTTCCAAGGGTAACAGAAATAGTGGGAGGAACAGAGCGAACCCTTGGTGTATGCAAAAGTGTAGGGAGGCAAAAACTAAGTGCACTAGAGAATGGAAAAAATACAGAAGACAAAGGACCCAGGAAAATAAAGAGATTAGTTGAAGAGCCAGAAACAAGTATGCACAGATAAGGAGAGAGGCCGAGCGATAGTACGAAAATGACGTAGCATCAAAAGTCAAGTCTGACCCGAAGCTGTTGTTTAGACACATCAGGAGGAACAGTCAAGGACCAGGTAATCAAGCTGTGGAAAGAAGGTGGAGAACTCACAAGAAACGACCAAGAAGTATTTACAAAAAGGACTCTGGGAAGTCAGAACTGAGGGGGACACAACAAGGGATATACCAACAAGTGTTGGATGAAATACACACAGCTGAGGAGGAGGTGAAGAAGCTGGTAAGTGACCTTGATACCTCAAAGGCGGTGGGACAGGACAACATCTCCCTGTGGGTCCTTAGAGAGGGAGCAGAGATGCTGTGTGTGACACTAACAGCAATTTTCAACACATCTATTGAAACTGGGCAACTACCTGAGGAATGGAAGACGGCAAATGTAGTCCCCATTTTTAGAACGGAGACAGACACGAGGCACTAAACTATAGGAGGAGAGTGGTGGTTCACATAGAATGAAACAAGCTTATAAATGACAACCAGCACGGATTCATGGAAGGTAAATTCTGTGTCACAAACCTACTAGAGTAAATAACTGGATAAATAACATTTTCATGGACTGCAAGAAGGCCTTCGAAACAGTTCCTCACAAGAGATTAGTGCAGAAGCTAGAGGATCAGGCGCATGTAACAAGAAGGGCACTGCAATGGATCAGAGAATACATGATAGGGAGGCAACAACGAGTCATGGTATGTGACGAGGTATCAAAGTGGCACCTGTCACGAGTGGGAGTCCACAGGGGTCAGTTCTAGGAGCAGTGCTATATTTGGTTCATGTGAATGACATGATGGAAGGAATAGACTCCAAAGTATCCCTGTTTGCAGATGATGTGAAATTAATGAGGAGAAATAAATTGGATGAGGATCAGGCAGGACTACAAAGAGACCTGGGCAGGCTGGAAGCCTGGTCCAGCAACTAGCTTCTCGAATTTAACCCCACCAAATGCAAATTCATGAAGATCGGGGAAGGGCAAAGAAGACCACAGAGAGAGTATAGTCTAGGTGGCCAAAGACTGCAAACCTCACTCAGGCAAAAGGATCTTGAGGTGAGTATAACACCGAGCACATCTCCTGAAGCACACATCAACCAGATAACTGCTGAAGCATATGGGCGCCTGGCAAACTTGAGAACAGATTTCCGATACCTCAGTAAGGAATCGTTCAAGACTCTGTACACCGTGTAAGTCAGGCTCATACTGGAGAATGCAGCACCAGTTTGGAACCCACACCTGGTCAAGTACGTCAGTAAATTAGAGAAAGTGCAAAGGTTTGCAGAAAGGCTAGTTCCAGAGCTAAGGGGAATGTCCTACGATGGAAGGTTAAAGGAAATCGGTCTGACGACACTGGAGGGTTAGGGGAGATATAACAACGACATACAAAACACTGCGAGGAATTGACAAGGTGAACAGAGACAGAACACAGAAACAAGGGGTCACAATGGGAAGCTGAAGACACAGATGAATCATAGAGATGTTAGGAAGTATTTCTTCAGTCATAGAGTTGTCAGGAAGAGGAACAATCTGGAGAGTGACGTAGTGGAGGCAGGATCCATACATAGCTTTAAGAAGAGGTATGATAAAGCTCATTGAGCAGGAAGAATGACCCAGTAGCGATCAGCAAAGAGGCGGGCCTAGGAGCTATGATTCGGCCCCTGCAACCACAAATAGGTGAACACACACACACACACACATACAGGCTAAGAGCCTATATCCAGGTACCTACTTACTTCTAGGGAAACAGTGACAGCACGTGTAAGGTGACTAACACCAAGGTACCTACTTACTGCTAGGTGAACATTGACATCATGTGTAAAGTGACTAACACCCAGGTACCTACTTACTTCAAGGGGAACAGTGACAACAGGTGTAAGGTGACTAACACCCAGGTACCTACTTACTGCTAGGTGAAAAGGGAAAGCAGGCGTAAGGTGACTAACACCGAAATACCTGCTTACTGCAAGGTGAAAAAAATAGCTGTTGTAAGGTGTCTAACACCTATGTACCTAACTACTTCTAGGTAAACAGGAACAACATGTAGAAGCTAACTACCGCGCAGTTCTCTCTTTACTGCTAAGTGAAAACAGATAGCAGATATAGGGTAACTAACACCCAGGTACCTACTTACTGCAAGATAAAGAGTGGCAGCAGGTGTAAGGTGACTAACAGGCAGGTACCTACTTACTGCTAGAAGAAGTGTGGCAGTAGGTGTAATGTGATAAACAGAAAGGTACCTACTTACTGCTAGGAAAAGCGAGGCACCTAATATAAGTTGACTAAAATACAGGTACCTATTTTCCACTAGTTGAAAAGAGAAATCAGGAGAAGGAGACTAACACGTAGGTACCTGCCTACTGCTAGGTGAAATTATCAGCAGGTGTAGTGCCTATTTAATGCTAGATGAACAGTAACAACAGGTGTAAGGTGAATAAGACAAAAGTACATAATTACTTTTAGGTGGACAGTGGTAGGAGGTGTAAGGTGAGTAACATTCAGGTACCTACTTACTGCTAGATGAACATGGACAGCAGGTGTAAAGTGACTAACACCCTGATACCTACTTATTTCTAGTCGACCATTGACAGTAGGTGTAATGTCACTAACACCCAGGACCTATTTACAGCTAGGTGAACATTGGCAGCAAGTACTAGATGACTAAGGTTCTGGTACCTATTTTCTGCTAGGTAACAGTAGTGGCAACGTATTTATTTATTGCTAAGCTAACAGTGGCTGGAAGGAGACTAGCACTCAGGTACCTAATTACTGCTAGGTAAACAGTGGCAGCAGGCGTAAGGTGACTAACACCCAGGTACCTACTTACTGATAGACGAATAGGGATAGCAGGTGTAAGGTGACTAACACCCAGGTACCTATTTATTATTAAGAGAACAGTGACAGCAAGTTTTAGGTGACCAAGACTCAGGTACGTACTTACTGCTAGGTGAACAGTGACAGCAGGTGTAAGATGACTAACACCTAAGTACCTACTTACTGCTAGGTTTAGTGTGACAGGAGGTGTAAGGTGACTAACACCCAGGTACCTACTTACTGCTAGGTTAACAATGACAGCAGGTGTAAGATTACTAACACCTAAGTACCTACTTACTGCTAGGTTTAGTATGATAGGAGGTGTAAGGTAACTATCACCCAGGTACCTACTTACTACTAGGTTAACAGTGACTTCAGGAGTAAGATGACTAACTCCCAGGTACCTACTTACTTCTAGGTGAACAGAGACAGCAGGTGTAAGGTGACTAACACCCAGGTACCTACTTACTACTAGGTTAACAGTGACTTCAGGAGTAAGATGGCTAACTCACAGGTACCTACTTACTTCTAGGTAAACACTGACAGCAAGTGTAAGGTGACTAACACCCAGGTACCTACTTACTGCTAGGTTAACAGTGACTTCAGGAGTAAGATGACTAACTCCCAGGTACCTACTTACTTCTAGGTAAACACTGACAGCAAGTGTAAGGTGACTAACACCCAGGTACCTACTTACTACTAGGTTAACAGTGACTTCAGGAGTAAGGTGACTAACTCCAAGGCACCTACTTACTTCTAGGTGAACAGAGACAGCAGGTGTAAGGTGACTAACACCCAGGTACCTACTTACTACTAGGTTAACAGTGACTTCAGGAGTAAGGTGACTAACTCCAAGGCACCTACTTACTTCTAGGTGAACAGAGACAGCAGGTGTAAGGTGACTAACACCCAGGTACCTACTTACTACTAGGTTAACAGTGACTTCAGGAGTAAGGTGACTAACTCCAAGGCACCTACTTACTTCTAGGTGAACAGAGACAGCAGGTGTAAGGTGACTAACACCCAGGTACTTACTTACTACTAGGTTAACAGTGACTTCAGGAGTAAGGTGACTAACTCCAAGGCACCTACTTACTTCTAGGTAAACACTGACAGCAAGTGTAAGGTGACTAACACCCAGGTACCTACTTACTACTAGGTTAACAGTGACTTCAGGAGTAAGGTGACTAACTCCAAGGCACCTACTTACTTCTAGATGAACAGACAGAGCAAGTGTAAGGTGACTAACACCCAGGTACCTACTTACTGCTAGGTGAACATTTGTAACCTTGACCTCTACAGGTTCAATAATAATAATAATAATAATAATAATAATAATAATAATAATAATAATAATAATAATAATAATAATAATAATAATAATAATAATAATAATAATAATAATAATAATAATAATAGTAATAATTATTATTATTACTATATTAAACGATGAGGCGCTAAATCCGTAGGTTTTATTCGACCTGGGCTCCATTGCCTTGGATCAGAACAATGGAGCTGGTCACATGACCTGGTATATTCTCTTCTTGGTATATAACATTTCTGGTATATTGTATTTCTGGTGTATTTTTTAACTGGCATGTTGTATACTTGGTATATTGTATAATTGGTATTGTATACTTGGTATATTGTATAATTGGTATTGTATACTTGGTATATTGTATAATTAGTGTATTGTATACTTGGTATATTGTATAATTAGTGTATTGTATACTTGGTATATTGTATAATTAGTGTATTGTATACTTGGTATATTGTATAATTGGTATTGTATACTTGGTATATTGTATAATTAGTGTATTGTATACTTGGTATATTGCATAATTAGTGTATTGTATACTTGGTATATTGTATAATTAGTGTATTGTATACTTGGTATATTGTATAATTAGTGTATTGTATACTTGGTATATTGTATAATTAGTGTATTGTATACTTGGTATATTGTATAATTAGTGTATTGTATACTTGGTATATTGTATAATTAGTGTATTGTATACTTGGTATATTGTATAATTAGTGTATTGTATACTTGGTATATTGTATAATTGGTATTGTATACTTGGTATATTGTATAATTAGTGTATTGTATACTTGGTATATTGTATAATTAGTGTATTGTATACTTGGTATATTGTATAATTAGTGTATTGTATACTTGGTATATTGTATAATTAGTGTATTGTATATTTGGTATATTGTATAATTAGTGTATTGTATACTTGGTATATTGTATAATTAGTGTATTGTATACTTGGTATATTGTATAATTGGTATTGTATACTTGGTATATTGTATAATTAGTGTATTGTATACTTGGTATATTGTATAATTAGTGTATTGTATACTTGGTATATTGTATAATTAGTGTATTATATACTTGGTATATTGTATAATTAGTGTATTGTATACTTGGTATATTGTATAATTAGTGTATTGTATACTTGGTATATTGTATAATTAGTGTATTGTATACTTGGTATATTGTATAATTGGTATTGTATACTTGGTATATTGTATAATTAGTGTATTGTATACTTGGTATATTGCATAATTAGTGTATTGTATACTTGGTATATTGTATAATTAGTGTATTGTATACTTGGTATATTGTATAATTAGTGTATTGTATACTTGGTATATTGTATAATTAGTGTATTGTATACTTGGTATATTGTATAATTAGTGTATTGTATACTTGGTATATTGTATAATTGGTATTGTATACTTGGTATATTGTATAATTAGTGTATTGTATACTTGGTATATTGTATAATTGGTATTGTATACTTGGTATATTGTATAATTGGTATTGTATACTTGGTATATTGTATAATTGGTATTGTATACTTGGTATATTGTATAATTGGTATTGTATACTTGGTATATTGTATAATTAGTGTATTGTATACTTGGGATATTGTATAATTAGTGTATTGTATACTTGGGATATTGTATACTTGGGATATTGTATACTTGGGATATTGTATAATTGGTATAATGTATAATTGCTGTTGTAAATTCTCGTATAATCTGAAGTATTGTCTGATTTATTTTCACTCTGAATTGTGTACTGGATTTGTATTGGTTGTGTATATTTGAGTTGTGTATTTGGGGGGATTTGTATTTTTTCTGTATTGATTATCGTGTATTTTCTTGATTTGTGCTGATGATTTTAGAGGATTTGTGTGATTTATATAGTGTTGTTAATTGCCTTGTTAAATAGTGAATGTAGATGTTAATGGATTTGTATAGTTTGTATATTGTATTCAGAGGATTTGTATACATTGCATATAGATTTCACTGGATTTGTATACTCTGTATACTGATTTTGATGGATTTATATACATTATATGTGGATTTTACTGGATTTGTATATTCTAAATATTGATTATAATGGATTTGTATATATTGTGGATTTTAATGGATTTGTATATATTGTGGATTTTAATGGATTTGTATATAATGTGGATTTTAATGGATTTGTATATAATGTGGATTTTAATGGATTTGTATATAATGTGGATTTTAATGGATTTGTATATATTGTGGATTTTAATGGATTTGTATATATTGTGGATTTTAATGGATTTGTATATATTGTGGATTTTAATGGATTTGTATATATTGTGGATTTTAATGGATTTGTATATATTGTGGATTTTAATGGATTTGTATATATTGTGGATTTTAATGGATTTGTATATATTGTGGATTTTAATGGATTTGTATATATTTTAATGGATTTGTATATATTGTGGATTTTAATGGATTTGTATATATTGTGGATTTTAATGGATTTGTATATATTGTGGATTTTAATGGATTTGTATATATTGTGGATTTTAATGGATTTGTATATATTGTGGATTTTAATGGATTTGTATATATTGTGGATTTTAATGGATTTGTATATATTGTGGATTTTAATGGATTTGTATATATTGTGGATTTTAATGGATTTGTATATATTGTGGATTTTAATGGATTTGTATATATTGTGGATTTTAATGGATTTGTATATATTGTGGATTTTAATGGATTTGTATATATTGTGGATTTTAATGGATTTGTATATATTGTGGATTTTAATGGATTTGTATATATTGTGGATTTTAATGGATTTGTATATATTGTGGATTTTAATGGATTTGTATATATTGTGGATTTTAATGGATTTGTATATATTGTGGATTTTAATGGATTTATATACATTGTGGATTTTAATGGATTTGTATGTATTGTGTGTGGATTTTAATGGATTTGTATATATTGTGGATTTTAATGGATTTGTATATATTGTGGATTTTAATGGATTTGTATATATTGTGGATTTTAATGGATTTGTATATATTGTGGATTTTAATGGATTTGTATATATTGTGGATTTTAATGGATTTGTATATATTGTGGATTTTAATGGATTTGTATATATTGTGGATTTTAATGGATTTGTATATATTGTGGATTTTAATGGATTTGTATATATTGTGGATTTTAATGGATTTGTATATATTGTGGATTTTAATGGATTTGTATATATTGTGGATTTTAATGGATTTGTATATATTGTGGATTTTAATTAATTTGTATATATTGTGGATTTTAATGGATTTGTATATATTGTGGATTTTAATGGATTTGTATATATTGTGGATTTTAATTAATTTGTATATATTGTGTTTGGATTTTAATCAATTTTGTGTATATTGTATACTGATATATATGGATTTATATACTCTATATATTTGTTTCAATCGATTTGTATACAATGTATATTGATATTAGTGGATTTGTATGCTCAATCTTCTGCGATTTTCGATTTGTATGACGTATGAATTTTGTCTCGAGATTTGTATAGTTTAGCAAATGTGATTTTTTTTTTATTTTTGGGTTCAGATTTTTGTGAATTGTGGTCGATTTTTTTTTGGGGTATTTAATTCATTAATTTATTTTTCAAAAAACTGTTGAATGTATATTGTATTTTTAAATTTTTGTATATTGTATTTAAGTGATTTTTTTTTTTTTATCGAAAAAATTCTGCTAGATCACATCACTAATAGTTTGGTTGATCCAAAGGGGAGGATAAAGCCTGTGACACTGATTTGTTGTCAGGTTTAAAGTCTATGTACTACACGAGGGTCATTAAGGCTGGTTGGGTTGTTAGGTTTAAAGTCTATCTACTACACGAGGGTCATTAAGGCTGGTTGGGTTGTTAGGTTTAAAGTCTATCTACTACACGAGGGTCATTAAGGCTGGTTGGGTTGTTAGGTTTAAAGTCTATCTACTACACGAGGGTCATTAAGGCTGGTTGGGTTGTCAGGTTTAAAGTCTATCTACTACACGAGGGTCATTAAGACTGGTTGGGTTGTTAGGTTTAAAGTCTATCTACTACACGAGGGTCATTAAGGCTGGTTGGGTTGTCAGGTTTAAAGTCTATCTACTACACGAGGGTCATTAAGGCTGGTTGGGTTGTTAGGTTTAAAGTCTATCTACTACACGAGGGTCATTAAGGCTTAAGGCTGGTTGGGTTGTTAGGTTTAAAGTCTATCTACTACACGAGGGTCATTAAGGCTGGTTGGGTTGTTAGGTTTAAAGTTTATCTACTACACGAGGGTCATTAAGGCTGGTTGGGTTGTTAGGTTTAAAGTCTATCTACTACACGAGGGTCATTAAGGCTGCAGGTCACCTGTACACCACCAGTCAAGAATACTTTAATACCTAAAATACTGAGTAATGTAAACTACCAGTGTATATACACTGACATATACACCTCTCAGTGTATATACACTGAGATATACACCTCTCAGTGTATATACACTGAGATATACACCTCTCAGTGTATATACACTGACATATACACCTCTCAGTGTATATACACTGAGATATACACCTCTCAGTGTATTTACACTGATATACACACTTCAGTGTATTTACACTGATATACACACTTCAGTGTATTTACACTGATATACACACTTCAGTGTATTTACACTGATATACACACTTCAGTGTATTTACACTGATATACACACCAGTGTATTTACACTGATATACACACTTCAGTGTATTTACACTGATATACACACTTCAGTGTATTTACACTGATATACACACTTCAGTGTATTTACACTGATATACACACCAGTGTATTTACACTGATATACACACTTCTCAGTGTATATACACTGAGATACACACTTCTCAGTGTATATACACTGATATACACACTTCTCAGTGTATATACACTGAGATATACACCTCTCAGTGTATATACACTGATATACACACTTCTCAGTGTATATACCCTGTGATACACACTTCTCAGTGTATATACCCTGTGATACACACTTCTCAGTGTATATACCCTGTGATACACACTTCTCAGTGTATATACCCTGTGATACACACTTCTCAGTGTATATACCCTGTGATACACACTTCTCAGTGTATATACACTGTGATACACACTTCTCAGTGTATATACACTGATATACACACTTCTCAGTGGACGTATTAAGTCCCTCTAACGCTACACAAATTTCCTTTTTCAATTTATTTCCAAACTGATTTCTAGTTCCTTATTTTAGTTATAAAAATTCTATGAATGTCTATAATATTTTATATTTGCTGACGTTATTATAGACCGTAATTTGTGCTATGTCAGTAATATATATATATATATATATATATATATATATATATATATATATATATATATATATATATGTGTGTGTGTGTGTGTGTGTGTGTGTGTGTGTGTGTGTGTGTGGGTGTGTGTGTGTGTGTGTGTACTCACCTAGTTGAGGTTGCAGGGGTCGAGTCCAAGCTCCTGGCCCCGCCTCTTCACTGGTCGCTACTAGGTCACTCTCCCTGAGCCGTGAGCTTTATCATACCTCTGCTTAAAGCTATGTATGGATCCTGCCTCCACTACATCGCTTCCCAAACTATTCCACTTACTGACTACTCTGTGGCTGAAGAAATACTTCCTAACATCCCTGTGATTCATCTGTGTCTTCAACTTCCAACTGTGTCCCCGTGTTGCTGTGTCCAATCTCTGGAACATCCTGTCTTTGTCCACCTTGTCAATTCCTCTCAGTATTTTATATGTCGTTATCATGTCCCCCCTATCTCTCCTGTCCTCCAGTGTCGTCAGGTTGATTTCCCTTAACCTCTCCTCGTAGGACATACCTCTTAGCTCTGGGACTAGTCTTGTTGCAAACCTTTGCACTTTCTCTAGTTTCTTTACGTGCTTGGTTGGGTGTGGGTTCCAAACTGGTGCTGCATACTCCAATATGGGCCTAACGTACACGGTGTACAGGGTCCTGAACGATTCCTTATTAAGATGTCGGAATGCTGTTCTGAGGTTTGCTAGGCGCCCATATGCTGCAGCAGTTATTTGGTTGATGTGCGCTTCAGGAGATGTGCTCGGTGTTATATTCACCCCAAGATCTTTTTCCTTGAGTGAGGTTTGTAGTCTCTGACCCCCTAGACTGTACTCCGTCTGCGGTCTTCTTTGCCCTTCCCCAGCCCTCATGACTTTGCACTTGGTGGGGTTGAACTCCAGGATCCAATTGCTGGACCAGGTCTGCAGCCTGTCCAGATCCCTTTGAAGTTCTGCCTGGTCCTCGTCCGATTAAATTCTTTTCATCAACTTCACATCTGCAAACAGGGACACTTCAGAGTCTATTCCTTCCATCACGTCGTTCACAAATACCAGAAACAGCATCGGTCCTAGGACTGACCCCTGTGGCACCCCGCTCGTCACAGGCGCCCACTCTGACACCTCGCCACGTACCATGGCTCGCTGTTGTCTTCCTGATCCATTGCAGTGCCTTCCCTGTTATCCCTGCCTGGTCATCCAGCTTTTTACTAATCTCTTGTGTGGAACTGTGTCAAACGCCTTCTTGCAGTCCAAGAAAATGCAATCTACCCACCCCTCTCTCTCTTGTCTTACTGCTGTAACCCTGTCATAGAACTCCAGTAGGTTTGTGGTACAGGATTTCCCTTCCCTGAAGCCGTGTTGATTGTTATGTATTAAGCCTCATGATCTTCTCCATGATTTTGCATACATGTCTGTCTCCTTTTTTAAAATTTGGGACTACATTTGCTGTCTTCCATACTTAAGGTAGTCGTCCTCTTTCGATAGATGTGTTAAAGATTGTTGTTAGGGGTACACATAGCACCTCTGCTCCCTCTCTCAGGACCCATGGAGACATGTTATCCGGCCCCACCGCCTTTGAGGTATCTAGCTCACTCAGAAGCCTCTTCACTTCTTCCTCGGTTGTGTGCACTGTGTCCAGCACTTGGTGGTGTGCCCCACCTCTCTGTCTTTCTGGAGCCCCTTCTGTCTCCTCTGTGAACACTTCTTTAAATCTCTTGTTGAGTTCCTCACATACTTCACAGTCATTTCTTGTTGTCTCTCCTCCTTCCTTCCTTAGCCTCATTACCTGGTCCTTGACTATTGTTTTCCTCCTGATGTGGCTGTATAACAGTTTCGGGTCAGATTTGGCTTTCGCTGCTATGTCGTTTTCATATTGTCACTGGGCCTCCCTTCATACCTGTACATATTCCTTTCTGGTTCTATGACTGCTCTCTTATTCTCCTGGGTCCTTTGTCTCCTATATTTCTTCCATTCTCTAGCAGACTTGGTTTTGACCTCTCTACACCTGTGGGTGAACCATGGGCTCATTCTGGCTTTCTCATTATTCCTGTTACCCTTGGGTACAAACCTCTCCTCAGCTTCTTTGCACATTGTTGTCCCATATTCCATCATCTCGTTTACTGACTTCCCTGCCAGTTCTCTGTCCCACTTAATCTTGTGTAGGAAATTCTTCATTCCCGTGTAGTCCCCTCTCCTGTAGTTTGGCTTCATTCGTCCTGTCCTTCCTTCTTCCCTCTCCACTTGTAACTCTACTGTGTATTTCAAGCTCAGAACCACTTGATCACTGGCCGGGGGGGGGGTCTTTCTGAAGTGATGTCTTCCGTATCTGCACTACTCAAGGTGAATACAAGGTCCAGTCTTGTTGGTTCATCCTCTCCTCTCTCTCTCTCTGGTAGTGTCCCTTATGTGTTGGTACATGAAGTTTTCCAGTACCACCTCCATCATCTTAGGCCTCCACGTTTCTGGGCTCCCATGTGGCCCCAGGTTCTCCCAGTCGATTTCCTTGTGATTGTGTGTGTGTGTGTGTGTGTGTGTGTGTGTGTGTGTGTGTGTGTGTGTGTGTGTGTGTGTGTATGTGTATGTGTGTGTATGTGTATGTGTGTTTATGTGTGTGTGTTTATGTGTGTGTGTTTATGTGTGTGTACTTGTGTGTCCGTATTTCAAGTCAATTTCGCCTTGAACATCCAAATTCAATTGGGCAGCGTAATCAGTGCGCAATGCGCTGTATAGACGGCCGACAATGCGAGAAAATGCGCGTGTGTGTGTTCATCCTTTTTCCCATGAGCGGTATGTGCACCTAGGGCACGCGCATGTACACATCCAAGCGTGTGCGTGCGTGTACACAAGCTCTACGTACGTCAATTACGATTTTAGGGATCATGAGCGTCCGTAGCTTGAACATCGGTGTACGTACGTGTACGTGTGCACCTATAGTGAGGGGGGAGGGCGCGTGTGCACCTTATATAAAACCCCAGCGTGTGTGTATGTGCGCGTGTGTACACACACAGGTGAACGGGTGTAGAGAGGCTTTGTAAGGGACTAATATCATTCTCTCTCTCTCTCTCTCTCTCTCTCTCTCTCTCTCTCTCTCTCTCCCTCTCGCTCTCTCTCCCTCTCTCCCTCCCCTCTACTCTCCATTTATCCTCCCAGGAGGAAGGACAATACCTTATGGGACCCTCCATCAGCCTCCTTCCTTACATCCACCAACCACCATCCACGCACAAGATGGCTTCTCCTCACAACAAACAAGATGGCGTTCCCAGCCGGCCGCCTCACCCATACTTATCGTGATATTACCCATTATCTACACCCATTTCCCTTTCCGGCCCCCATTACCCCTGCGATTAATTAATTCACGCACGTCCCCATGTATTTAGGTCCAAAAAGTCGACGATATATTGCGCAAATTCCAAAAAAATAACTTTTAAATTTTTCGGATAATTTTTAACTAATTCTTCGTCAGGTCCAGTTTAGAAAAAGGCAAAAAAAAGGTGATATTTTCCCAGGGCGCTGTTTGGACCTGCTCCTTCTTAAAAGGCTTTGGAAATTCGCCTGTCTCCCAAAGGCTAAAATAAACGCTGCTGATTAATGCCCTGGGTGCCTTTGAAGGGCTCTTGATCCAGGGGTCTAGAGTTGCCCATCCCTTCCTCGGATCAAACCTGCTTGCCCCTCCCATTCCCAAGGTTACGAATTACCTCGAAGACAGAAATGCTGTACTAATAATAATAATAATAATAATAATAATAATAATAATAATAATAATAATAATAATAATTATAATAATAATAATAACTTAAATTCACTGCATATAATCTTGCAGATTATTATACATTTTCTGAAGTTATGAATAATAGAGTTATATGTACGTTACGTTATATAAATTATAGTATGAATTATTTCTTGGATAACTTACGGTTTTTATAAGCAAATATAATTATCTATAATCACAAGATAATCGTCTTGAAAATAATTCTTTAGGATATTCAGGCACATACATACTGATAAAAAATTGTATATACATTTCTCAGTGTATATACAGTGAGAAATGTATCTCTTAGTGTGTATACACTGAGCGGTGAATATCTGTCAGTGTATATACGCTGAAAGGTGTATATTTCTCAGTGCGTATATACACTAAGAGGTGAATATCTGTCAGTGTATATACACTGAAAGGTGTATATTTCTCAGTGTGTATATACACTGAGAGGTGTATATCTGTCAGTGTATATACACTGAAAGGTGTATATTTCTCAGTGTGTATATACACTGAGAGGTGTATATCTGTCAGTGTATATACACTGAGAGGTGTATACCTCTAAGTGTATATACACTGAGAGGTGTATACCTCTAAGTGTATATACACTGAGAGGTGTATACCTCTAAGTGTATGAGAGAACATACAGAGAGGAATGACAAGATTACTAAATTGTATCAGAAATCTAGTATACTAGGACAGACTGACAGGCTGGAAGCTCCACTTTCTTGTGAGACGTAGAATGACTGACAGTCTGGAAGCTCCACTTTCTTGTGAGACGTAGAATGACTGACAGCCTGGAAGCTCCACTTTCTTGAGAGACGTAGAATGACTGACAGCCTGGAAGCTCCACTTTCTTGAGAGACGTAGAATGACTGACAGCCTGGAAGCTCCACTTTCTTGTGAGACGTAGAATGACTGACAGTCTGGAAGCTCCACTTTCTTGTGAGACGTAGAATGACTGACAGCCTGGAAGCTCCACTTTCTTGTGAGACGTAGAATGACTGACAGTCTGGAAGCTCCACTTTCTTGTGAGACGTAGAATGACTGACAGCCTGGAAGCTCCACTTTCTTGAGAGACGTAGAATGACTGACAGCCTGGAAGCTCCACTTTCTTGTGAGACGTAGAATGACTGACAGCCTGGAAGCTCCACTTTCTTGTGAGACGTAGAATGACTGACAGCCTGGAAGCTCCACTTTCTTGTGAGACGTAGAATGACTGACAGTCTGGAAGCTCCACTTTCTTGTGAGACGTAGAATGACTGACAGCCTGGAAGCTCCACTTTCTTGAGAGACGTAGAATGACTGACAGCCTGGAAGCTCCACTTTCTTGTGAGACGTAGAATGACTGTGACAGCTGACAGTGGAAGCTCCACTTTCTTGTGAGTACGTACTTTCTTGTGAGACGTGACTGACAGTCTGGAAGCTCCACTTTCTTGTGAGACGTAGAATGACTGACAGCCTGGAAGCTCCACTTTCTTGTGAGACGTAGAATGACTGACAGTCTGGAAGCTCCACTTTCTTGTGAGACGTAGAATGACTGACAGCCTGGAAGCTCCACTTTCTTGAGAGACGTAGAATGACTGACAGCCTGGAAGCTCCACTTTCTTGTGAGACGTAGAATGACTGACAGTCTGGAAGCTCCACTTTCTTGAGAGACGTAGAATGACTGACAGCCTGGAAGCTCCACTTTCTTGTGAGACGTAGAATGACTGACAGTCTGGAAGCTCCACTTTCTTGTGAGACGTAGAATGACTGACAGCCTGGAAGCTCCACTTTCTTGTGAGACGTAGAATGACTGACAGCTTTGAACCTTAGAATTAGAGGAGACATCACTGAAGTATATAAGTGGAAGATGAACATCAATAAAGGTGACATCAATAAAATACTGAGGATATGAAATCAGGAACTCAAAACATCGGAGCTGAATTAGATAAATTTAGATTTAGAAAGGACATGGGAAAGTACTGGTTTTGAAACAGAATTGACGATAAGTAGAACAATCTACCAAGCAGAGTAATAGAAGATTTGGATTTAGATAGATTTAGAAATGGGATAGGTGGATGTTTGAGAGAGAAGGGCTGGGTTTAATTAGAACGAGCCTACTATGGGCCACTAGGCCTACTGTTTGTATGTTCATATTTTTGTATGTCAGTGTATATACACTGATAGTCTACATTTGTCACTATTTTACATTTCATAATATGTTCTTACAGAGCAAATAAAATGAATTACCAGATAATGGCGAGTAATTTTTAAGGCCTTAAAGGAGTGCCAGGAGGAACTTAACAAATCTCTTCTTTCCTCAACAAATTACTAGCAAGAAGTAACCAGGTGATAAACGTGACATTTTTTCTGCACTAGCTTCTTCAGTCCAATGCAGAAAAGGGTGGAATAAGAGGAGGACTTTGAAGTAATCAGTCCCTTAGCCTTGAGTCAAAGTCCTCAGTCTGTTAGTGATGAAGTTAGTAAGACACAGTTCCAACACTTAAGAATCTTTATTGTTGAAAGTTTTGCCCAACCAGTAGATTTCGTCAGTCGAATAGAGAGATGACACAGAAGAGGAGGTAGCTTGAGGTAGTCAGTCCCTCATTCTTGAAGAAAGCTAACAGGAACTTAGCTAACTATCAGTTACTCTCCTCAACAAATCACAACAAGCAGGAATCATATCAGATGAGTGGAAAATGGAAAAAAAGAGTTAGACTCTAAGTCATAGTTGATCGTCAATTTTTTTCTCATTTTAGCAGTCGAAGTGGCTAGTTTATTGTGTACCTCATATCCATCCTGTGGATGGTAGTGGCTAGTTTATTGTGTACCTCATATCCATCCTGTGGATGGTAGTGGCTAGTTTATTGTGTACCTCATGTCCATCCTGTGGATGGTAGTGGCTAGTTTATTGTGTACCTCATATCCATCCTGTGGATGGTAGTGGCTAGTTTATTGTGTACCTCATGTCCATCCTGTGGATGGTAGTGGCTAGTTTATTGTGTACCTCATATCCATCCTGTGGATGGTAGTGGCTAGTTTATTGTGTACCTCATGTCCATCCTGTGGATGGTAGTGGCTAGTTTATTGTGTGCCTCATATCCATCCTGTGGATGGTAGTGGCTAGTTTATTGTGTACCTCATGTCCATCCTGTGGATGGTAGTGGCTAGTTTATTGTGTACCTCATATCCATCCTGTGGATGGTAGTGGTTAGTTTATTGTGTGCCTCATATCCATCCTGTGGATGGTAGTGGCTAGTTTATTGTGTACCTCATATACATCCTGTGGATGGTAGTGGCTAGTTTATTGTGTGCCTCATATCCATCCTGTGGATGGTTGTGGCTAGTTTATTGTGTACCTCATGTCCATCCTGTGGATGGTTGTGGCTAGTTTATTGTGTACCTCATATCCATCCTGTGGATGGTAGTGGTTAGTTTATTGTGTGCCTCATATCCATCCTGTGGATGGTAGTGGCTAGTTTATTGTGTACCTCATATCCATCCTGTGGATGGTAGTGGTTAGTTTATTGTGTACCTCATATCCATCCTGTGGATGGTAGTGGCTAGTTTATTGTGTACCTCATATCCATCCTGTGGATGGTAGTGGCTAGTTTATTGTGTACCTCATATCCATCCTGTGGATGGTAGTGGCTAGTTTATTGTGTACCTCATATACATCCTGTGGATGGTAGTGGATAGTTTATTGTGTACCTCATATACATCCTGTGGATGGTAGTGGTTAGTTTATTGTGTGCCTCATATCCATCCTGTGGATGGTTGTGGCTAGTTTATTGTGTACCTCATGTCCATCCTGTGGATGGTAGTGGCTAGTTTATTGTGTACCTCATATCCATCCTGTGGATGGTAGTGGCTAGTTTATTGTGTACCTCATATCCATCCTGTGGATGGTAGTGGCTAGTTTATTGTGTACCTCATATACATCCTCTGGATGGTAGTGGCTAGTTTATTGGGTACCTCATATCCATCCTGTGGATGGTAGTGGCTAGTTTATTGTGTACCTCATATACATCCTCTGGATGGTAGTGGCTAGTTTATTGTGTACCTCATATCCATCCTGTGGATGGTAGTGGCTAGTTTATTGTGTACCTCATATCCATCCTGTGGATGGTAGTGGCTAGTTTATTGTGTACCTCATATCCATCCTGTGGATGGTAGTGGCTAGTTTATTGTGTACCTCATATCCATCCTGTGGATGGTAGTGGCTAGTTTATTGTGTACCTCCTATCCATCCTGTGGATGGTAGTGGCTAGTTTATTGTGTACCTCATATCCATCCTGTGGATGGTAGTGGATAGTTTATTGTGTACCTCATATCCATCCAGTGGATGGTAGTGGCTAGTTTATTGTGTGCCTCATATCCATCCTGTGGATGGTAGTGGCTAGTTTATTGTGTACCTCATATCCATCCTGTGGATGGTAGTGGCTAGTTTATTGTGTATCTCATATCCATCCTGTGGATGGTAGTAGCTAGTTTATTGTGTACCTCAAATCCATCCTGTGGATGGTAGTGGTTAGTTTATTGTGTACCTCATATCCATCCTGTGGATGGTAGTGGCTAGTTCATTGGTACATCATATCCATCCTGTGGATGGTAGTGGCTAGTTTATTGTGTACCTCATGTCCATCCTGTGGATGGTAGTGGCTAGTTTATTGTGTACCTCATATCCATCCTGTGGATGGTAGTGGCTAGTTTATTGTGTACCTCATATCCATCCTGTGGATGGAAGTGGCTAGTTTATTGTGTATCTCATATCCATCCTGTGGATGGTAGTGGCTAGTTTATTGTGTATCTCATATCCATCCAGTGGATGGTAGTGGCTAGTTTATTGTGTACCTCATATTCATCCAGTGGATGGTAGTGGCTAGTTTATTGTGTACCTCATATCCATCCTGTGGATGGTAGTGGCTAGTTTATTCTGTACCTCATATCCATCTTGTGGATGGTACTGGCTAGTTTATTGTGTACCTCATATCCATCCTATGGATGATAGTGGCTAGTTCATTGGTACCTCATATCCATCCTGTGGATGGTAGTGGCTAGTTTATTGTGTACCTCATATCCATCCTGTGGATGGTAGTGGCTAGTTTATTGTGTACCTCATATCCATCCTGTGGATGGTAGTGGCTAGTTTATTGTGTACCTCATATCCATCCTGTGGATGGTAGTGGTTAGTTTATTGTGTATCTCATATCCATCCTGTGGATGGTAGTGGCTAGTTTATTGTGTACCTCATATCCATCCTGTGGATGGTAGTGGCTAGTTTATTGTGTACCTCATATCCATCCTGTGGATGGTAGGAGCCAGTTTATTGTGTACCTCATGTCAATCCTGTGGATGGTAGTGGCTAGTTCATTATGTACCTCATATCCATCCTGTGGATGGTAGTGGCTAGTTTATTGTGTACCTCATGTCAATCCTGTGGATGGTAGTGGCTAGTTCATTATGTACCTCATATCCATCCTGTGGATGGTAGTGGCTAGTTTATTGTGAACCTCATATCCATCCTGTGGATGGTAGTGGCTAGTTTATTGTGTACCTTATATCCATCCTGTGGATGGTAGTGGCTAGTTTATTGTATGCCTCATATTCATCCTGTGGATGGTAGTGGCTAGTTTATTGTGTACCACATATCCATCCTGTGGATGGTAGTGGCTAGTTTATTGTGTACCTCATATCCATCCTGTGGATGGTAGTGGCTAGTTTATTGTGTACCTCATATCCATCCTGTGGATGGTAGTGGCTAGTTTATTGTGTACCTCATATCCATCCTGTGGATGGTAGTGGCTAGTTTATTGTGTACCTCATATCCATCCTGTCGATGGTAGTGGATAGTTTATTGTGTACCACATATCCATTCTGTGGATGGTAGTGGCTAGTTTATTGTGTACCTCATATCCATTCTGTGGATGGTAGTGGCTAGTTTATTGTGTACCTCATATCCATCCTGTGGATGGTAGTGGCTAGTTTATTGTGTACCTCATATCCATCCTGTGGATGGTAGTGGCTAGTTTATTGTGTACCTCATATCCATCCTGTGGATGGTAGTGGCTAGTTTATTGTGTACCTCATATCCATCCTGTGAATGGTAGTGGCTAGTTTATTGTGTACCTCATATCCATCCTGTGGATGGTAGTGGCTAGTTTATTGTGTACCTCATATCCATCCTGTGGATGGTAGTGGCTAGTTTATTGTGTACCTCATATCCATCCTGTGGATGGTAGTGGCTAGTTTATTGTGTACCTCATATCCATCCTGTGGATGGTAGTGGCTAGTTTATTGTGTACCTCATATCCATCCTGTGGATGGTAGTGGCTAGTTTATTGTGTACCTCATATCCATCCTGTGGATGGTAGTGGCTAGTTTATTGTGTACCTCATATCCATCCCGTGGATGGTAGTGGATAGTTCATTGGTACCTCATATCCATCCTGTGGATGGTAGGAGCCAGTTTATTGTGTACCTCATATCCATCCTGTGGATGGTAGTGGCTAGTTCATTGGTACATCATATCCATCCTGTGGATGGTAGTGGCTAGTTTATTGTGTACCTCATGTCCATCCTGTGGATGGTAGTGGCTAGTTTATTGTGTACCTCATATCCATCCTGTGAATGGTAGTGGCTAATTTATTGTGTACCTCATATCCATCCTGTGGATGGTAGTGGCTAGTTTCTTGTGTATCTCACATCCATCCTGTGGATGGCATTGGCTAGTTTATTGTGTACCTCATATCCATCCTGTGGATGGTAGTGGCTAGTTTATTGTGTACCTCATATCCATCCTGTGGATGGTAGTGGCTAGTTTATTGTGTACCTCATATCCATCCTGTGGATGGTAGTGGCTAGTTTATTGTGTACCTCATATCCATCCTGTGGATGGTAGTGTCTAGTTTATTGTGTACCTCACATCCATCCTATGGATGGTAGTAGCTAGTTCATTGGTACCTCATATCCATCCTGTGGATGGTAGTAGCTAGTTCATTGGTACCTCATATCCATCCTGTGGATGGTAGTGGCTAGTTTATTGTGTACCTCATATCCATCCTGTGGATGGTAGTGGCTAGTTTATTGTGTACCTCATGTCCATCCTGTGGATGGTAGTGGTTAGTTTATTGCGTACCTCATATCCATCCTGTGGATGGTAGTGGTTAGTTTATTGTGTATCTCATATCCATCCTGTGGATGGTAGTGGTTAGTTTATTGTGTATCTCATATCCATCCTGTGGATGGTAGTAGCTAGTTTAATGTGTTGCTCATATCCATCCTGTGGATGGTAGTGGCTAGTTTATTGTGTACCTCATATCCATCCTGTGGATGGTAGTGGCTAGTTTATCGTGAACCTCATATCCATCCTGTGGATGGTAGTGGCTAGTTTATTGTGTACCTCATATCCATCCTGTGGATGATAGTGGCTAGTTTATTGTGTACCTCATATCCATCCTGTGCATGGTAGTGGCTAGTTTATTGTGTACCTCATATCCATCCTATGGATGGTAGTGGCTAGTTCATTGGTACCTCATATCCATCCTGTGGATGGTAGTGGCTAGTTTATTGTGTACCTCATGTCCATCCTGTGGATGGTAGTGGCTAGTTTATTGTGCACCTCATATCCATCCTGTGGATGGTAGTGGCTAGTTTAATGTGTACCTCATATCCATCCTGTGGATGGTAGTGGTTAGTTTATTGTGTATCTCATATCCATCCTGTGGATGGTAGTGGCTAGTTTATTGTGTACCTCATATCCATCCTGTGGATGGTAGTGGCTAGTTTATTGTGTACCTCATATCCATCCTGTGGATGGTAGTGCTAGTTTATTGTGTATCTCATGTCCATCCTGTGGATGGTAGTCGCTAGTTTGTGTTCCTCATATCCATCCTGTGGATGGTAGTGGCTAGTTTATTGTGTACCTCATATTCATCCTGTGGATGGTAGTGGCTAGTTTATTGTGTACCTCATGTCCATCCCGTGGATGGTAGTAGCTAGTTTATTGTGTATCTCATATCCATTCTGTGGATGGTAGTGGCTAGTTTATTGTGTACCTCATATCCATCCTGTGGATGGTAGGGGCTAGTTTATTGTGTATCTCATATCCATCCTGTGGATGGTAGTGGCTAGTTTATTTGTACCTCATATCCATCCTGTGGATGGTAGAGGCTAGTTTATTGTGTACCTCATGTCCATCCCGTGGATGGTAGTGGCTAGTTTATTGTGTACCTCATATCCATCCTGTGGATGGTAGTGGCTAGTTTGTGTACCTTATATCCATCCTGTGGATGGTAGTGGCTAGTTTATTGTGTATCTCATATCCATCCTGTGGATGGTAGTGGCTAATTTATTGTGTACCTCATGTCCATCCTGTGGATAGTAGTGGCTAGTTTATTGTGTACCTCATATCCATCCTGTGGATGGTAGTGGCTAGTTTGTTGTGTACCTCATGTCCATCCTGTGGATGGTAGTGGCTAGGTTATTGTGTACCTCATGTCCATCCTGTGGATGGTAGTGGCTAGTTTAATGTGTACCTCATATCCATCCTGTGGATGGCAGTGGCTAGTTTATTTTGTACCTCATATCCATCATGTGGATGGTAGTGTCTAGTTTATTGTGTACCTCATATCCATCCTGTGGATGGTAGTGGCTAGTTTAATGTGTACCTCATATCCATCCTGTGGATGGCAGTGGCTAGTTTATTGTGTACCTCATATCCATCCTGTGGATGGTAGTGGCTAGTTTATTGTGTACCTCATATCCATCCTGTGGATGGTAGTGGCTAGTTTATTGTGTACCTCATATCCATCCTGTGGATGGTAGTATTTAGTTTATTGTGTACCTCATGTCCATCCTGTGGATGGTAGAGGCTAGTTTATTGTGTACCTCATGTCCATTCTGTTGATGGTAGTGGCTAGTTTATTGTGTACCTCATATCCATCCCTTGGATGGTAGTGGCTAGTTTATTGTGTACCTTGTATCCATCCTGTGCATCGTAGTGGCTAGTTTATTGTGTACCTTGTATTCATCCTTTGGATCGTAGTGGCTAGTTTATTGTGTACCTCATATCCATCCCTTGGATGGTAGTGGCTAGTTTATTGTGTACCTCGTATCCATCCTGTGCATCGTAGTGGCTAGTTTATTGTGTACCTTGTATCCATCCTTTGGATCGTAGTAGCTAGTTTATTGTGTACCTGATATCCATCCTGTTAATAGTAGTGGCTAGTTTATTGTGTACCTCATATGCATCCTATGGATGGTAGTGGCTAGTTTATTGTGCACCTCATATCCATCCTGTGGATGGTAGCACAAGACCATATGGATACACAATAGGCCTAGGAACTAGGCCTCAAAAGGGTTAACAGGAGAACATCTGGATTTATATCTACAGTTCACTTATCTGTTACAAGTAAATTTAGCAAATTTGCTTAATATATCTGGTATCTTATCTACATTAATAAGATATCTTGACATATCACATAGGTTATTATACTGTCTGTCTCTGTAGTCCTCAATAAGTGGATAATTAAGCACATAGTGTTCAAGACAGTGACCATAAGACTGACCATATACTTCCGATTTGGTTTGATCTGTCAGAAATACTTGTAACTAAGCCTAGGCCTAGCCACTACAACATGATACTCAGCATGGATTCACGAGAGGCCGTTCCTGTCTAATTTATTAACTTTCTTCAGTAAAGCTTTTGAGGCTGTTGACCACGATAAAGAATTTGATATTATTTACTTAGATTTTAGTAAGGCTTTTGATAGAGTTCCGCACCATAGACTGTTAAAGAAAGTGGCAGCTCATGGCACTGGGGGAAAAGTGCTCTCATGGATCGAGTCATGGCTCACTGACAGGAAGCAGAGAGTGTCCATAAATGGGGTTAAATCCGAGTGGGGATCTGTAACAAGTGGCGTTCCACAGGGATCAGTCTTGGGCCCGTTGTTGTTTATAATATATATCAATGATCTTGATGAGGGAATTACTAGTGATATGAGCAAATTCGCCGATGACACAAAGATAGGTAAGATAATTGATTCAAACGTAGATGTTATGGAACTTCAGGAGGATTTAAACAAACTCTATTCTTGGTCAGAAAAGTGGCAGATGCAGTTCAATGTAGATAAATGCAAGGTTCTGAAGCTCGGGAATATAAATAACGTTGAAACTTACTTAAGAATATTGAAAATGGCATAAAATGTCGAGAAATTGAAGATTAAGACACATGTGCAACAGTTGTGTGTCTTTATTGTTGGAACCTTTCTCCTACACAGCAGGCTTCTTCAGTCAAATATAGATTTAACATGTGTAGTAGTGAAATAAAGATGTGATCAGTCCCTCAGCCTTCGAGAAATGGTATTTGAGGTGGTCAGTCCCTGAGCCTGGAGAAGAGATCAGATCCATAGTCTGGAACAAGGTGCTCAGTCCCTCAGCCTGGAGAAGAGATCAGATCCATAGTCTGGAACAAGGAGGTCAG